>NW_020799267.1:59573-61272 GCF_003259725.1 Athene cunicularia | reverse complement strand
GGGGGGTTTCAGGGCCGTTGGGATGAGCTGTGGGGGATGTGGGGTAGGGGAGAACTTTGTAGAGTCGGGCTGAGGGTTGGACTCGATGATCTTTTCCAACCTGAATGATTCTGGGATTTGTCCCTCCCCTCTATGCCAATTTTTTTACCTGTTTTCAGACTGCTCAATGCACAACACAAGGGAAGAACACACAGAAAATGCTAAAGATGAACCAACTGTACAGAACTAAGAAAAACCTTGTTGCTATGAAAGGGTCACCACAAATCCAAAACCACATTGTGAAGCCAATTCACAGAAGTCCTATACTCCACGGTAATAAGCCAACGTTGGGGGGTCCAGCGTTGTGCTCTAGGAGATTCTTGCCCAAACTTTATGCAAATACAGACCAGCACTTTCACAGTAGATTTTTATAGGGATATTCAGGATTGTCCTGGTTCTGGTCAGAGACAGATCTCTTGCTGGATGTGTTCTATTATAATTTCCAAACTTCTGCTTTCAAGCAGAAAAAGGAAGTGTAATGAGTTAAAAATAAAAGACTTTGGGTGAAGAACTGGCTTAAAGAAACTTCACATTTCTCCCCAGAAACTGAGATACAGCCACAACTTCCCCCATGGTTTTTAATTCAAAGTGAAGATTTCAAAGCCTGAAGAGCGGGGCCATTCAGGAGTGGAAGGCATTTCAGTTAACGATCTATTCCCCATTTTATTTTTGCAGATGCGTCCCAGAGCCAAACTTCAAAAGCAAAGATCAAAAATATAATATTTCACATCAATCTGAGCTCTCCCCTTAAGCCTTCCCAGTGCTGAAGGCAAGTTCAAAATCTGGTGGAGGGATTTTCCCCCCAACATTGTAAAACCTTCAGCCCATTCCTAGATCTAAGATGAAACTTCCCTAGAGGAGAAGTACAAGGACTGTCCTTTGCGCTGCTGAAGATAGACTTTAAGTCAAAAGTAACCTGATTAAACACGTTTCTGGTGGGTCTCAAAAAAAAAAAAAAGCATCCTTCACAAATACAAAGGCCAGTTCAAGCAATTAATTTTGGGGAGGAAGAGATCAAGTAATTCCTTCTCCATGATTAGTCAAACACCTTTTCAAACATATCTAACAGTATATACAAGGTTGCCAAGATTATTCCAAGAAATTCACCCTAGAAATTGTTATGGTTCTTCACCATTATTTTATTCTCCTGCTTGGAAGTTTTCTTTCAGAAGAATTCAGTGCAGAATAGAATCACGTGATGCATGGAGAGGCTTGGCCCGATGCAGCTGGCAGCCAAGGAGCGACTCAAGGCTGCTACAGGAGAACCAGTTCCCCCAGTCCCTGGGGCTGCACCGCTGCCTACACGCTGTTGTGTTCTGCCAGCAAACAGAACATCCTAACCTTACCCCTTCCTCCCCAAACATCCCCGGCTGACTCACTGGGGCTCCAGAAAACACTGCTGGTAATTCTTTACACCACTGATGATTCCTACAAGAGAAGCTCAAGAGATGAGGCAAATGGAAATTTTACAAAAAAAAGGACAAAGCTGTGACCGTCTCTGCTGTCTCACCCACAACAACTTGCATCATTCAGAGACCTAAGAGACAGCAGCAATCTTAAACTGTTTGAGTGTGGTGATAATAATAAACAGACTGTTGGGGTTGTGTCCACCTTTCGGCTGGGATAAAGTTACTGGGTTTTGGTAGCTCGAATGGTGTTG
>NW_020799267.1:56867-59523 GCF_003259725.1 Athene cunicularia | reverse complement strand
AAAGTTATTAGCAGTTATTTAAAAAGCATCTGCCAAGAAAAGGAGACATGGACCTTTTTGTAACAGTGCCATTTCAACTTCAGAAGTAATGACTACAGTATGCAAAGATCTAAAAGAAGAAAATGCTGCATCTGATCCTAGCTACCCCTTTAACCTTTAACACAGAAGAATTCAATTCCTGTGAATTCCTGTTTTGCTGATTAAGGATACCAATTAAACTCGGACAGCAGAGTGACAAGTGTAGGAGTATTTTACTGGGGATAATTAAATAATGTAACGGAGTAATACAGGAAACATGCAGTAAGAAAAGACAGACTAGTGCACTGAAACAAACAGGGAAATACAGGGTAATGCATCAAATCATTGCTACGTGAGAGAGGGAACAGCGGTTAAGAAAGATCCGTCACCCCTTGCCCCCGTTACCGTCACCCAGACCCGCAGTCACTGGGCAGCCCCGGTTGCACCAGGATTTGTTGAGCCTTTCCTGGCAAGTGGGAAGTCCCACGCGGTGTGTCCACCCCTAGCTGAGGCAGCCAAAGTCGCTGCGAGCGGGCCCAGCCTTACGTACCCCAAAATCAGCGAGTCAGAAGAGCTGGCACCTCTGTTTTGAGTGGAAACATCTGGTTTCATCCTCCTGTTGGATTCCACCCAAAGCCTGGCCAGGGCTCGGGGGGCAGAACCAAGGGAGGGTCTAACAAGGCCAAACCCTTGGGTTCCAGCCTTGAGCAAGGCTAAACAAGGGAGGTTGGATACATTCTCTCAGCATTTCATCCTCGCTGCTGATCATATTCTGTCCAAGCTGCACCTTTCACTAGTGAGCACACACAGCTCACTAATGACTACACACCAAGTTAGCAGCTGCGGCTCGGGGCCTGTTGTTGAGGCTTCGACACTTCAGCACTTGGGCACTTTTTACATCAGCACAGGTGGTTTGTTATAACCCAGCACAATCCCTACTAGCACAGTGGTTATCAGTGATAAAATAGACAGGATTCATCTAGGGGTCAGCTCTGGCTTGGGCCTGTTGTCCAAGCCTTAGCACTCTCCTCTACAAACGAAGCACCACTTCAGCTGAGCTGAAACCCTGAAGCCTACTGATATGCATCAATCAGCCTCTCTGGAGGAGGCCAAGCTCACACCTCCCACCCAAGATTACCTACAACCCACCCAACACTACATTTGGAAGAATCAATTTTTAAGATGATCATCAGAGAGGTGGGTTGTTTGTTTAGGGCTTTTTTTTTTTTGAGAAAAAACTCACCCTTTCCACTCTTACAAGAGCATTAAGCACTAAGACAGGCACAGATGTTCTTAAACTCAGCAAAACACAGTCCCTCCTTTTCCTGGAGGAAACAGATTCCCTCTAAAATAAAGACTTTCCTTCAAAAGGATATTTTGCTGATGGAGGCCAACATACAGCACACCAGTGACAGCTGCCCAACTAGCAGCCCTAGAGCCCGAAGGCTTTCATCTGCAGAACTGCGTAGAGCCCTGAAAACAACATCAGAAGACTCAGCCTTGGCATAATACTTTACCCATGGCATAAAAAAAAACCTCTCTCAAGGATTACAACAGTTCATCCACCCTCTATAATCCCGCATCACGAGATGATGCCTGTAAAATGAAGCACTGTCCGTACTCACATTCTGGAAACTCAAGGGAAACCAACCTGTTTGTTTTCAATAGGCCACAGCTGGATTTCATCATGCAGCTTATGAGCAGTTCATTACTTCCCCTGGTGCTGTAGGTTTTAATTATATCAAACCCTCCTCGTACTGGAGCTAGGACTTCTAATTTAAGTTGTTCAGCTCCTTCCCCTCCAGCCAGGTCTGGTGCCTGCCCTTCAATTACCTCCAAGTTCAGGGCACATCCTTCATTTCAGCTCTCATCCCACACTATGCTTGCATTCCTGGACGCTGCCTCTACATGAAAATTACTGGGATCAGATGCCCCAAGTGATGAAACCAGAATCAAACTAACCCTTAGAGACATCCTTTACCCAGGGAGGGGGGGAGTCCCCATCCCTGGGGGGATTTCAGGGCTGTTGGGATGAGCTGTGGGGGATGTGGGGTAGGGGAGAACTTTGTAGAGTCAGGCTGAGGGTTGGACTCGCTGATCCCGAGGGGCTTTTCCAACCTGAAGGATTTTGGGATTCTGTGATGTAGCACATGTCATGCAAGATCTTTCTGTGTTGGGGCTCAGATACAAAGTGAAATGTCAGGAAAAAGAATATCATCAGCAATTCTCAAGAGGTTTTATTTCTTCTCCACATGCATTGGGTTTTCAGGTGGTGCTAATGATTAAAGCAGTTCCTAAAACTTCCTTTAACTTCTCCTCTTATTGAGGAAAAAATCTCCCATTTCTCTGTCTGCAGGTGTACAGCGACCAGGGTTTCTTCCTCCCACCCCTTTTTAGGGATATGGGGAAAGGATGAGCCCACATCAGCTCAAAGGGCACCACTGCCTTCTCATTTCATCACTGTGAGCAACCTCATCTCTTCCTCCTACAACACTATGCTCTTGTAATGGAAGTGGGAGAGGAAAAGTCCCCAGAGTGGCAGCAGCACCTAAAGGTGGGGCTGTGGACAAGGCACCTCCACCCTGCCTTGCCTTCCATCGCACATAAAAAGTGAGGTGTATGACTCAAAGAGCACATC
>NW_020799267.1:46543-56817 GCF_003259725.1 Athene cunicularia | reverse complement strand
CCCAGAGCTGGACCCAGCCCTGCAGGGGGGTCTCCCAGAGCGGAGCAGAGGGGGAGAATCCCCCCCTGGCCCTGTGCCCCCCCTGCTCTGGGTGCAGCCCAGCACACGGGGCCTTTCTGGGCTGCCAGCACACGTTGCTGGCTCACAGGCAGTTTTCCACCCCCCAACCCCCCCAAGTCCTTCTCCTGGGGGCTGCTCTCCATCCCCTCCTCACCCAGCCTGGATTTGTGCTGGGGATTGCCCCGACCCACGGGCAGGACCGTGCCCTTGGCCTTGTTGAACTCCAGGAGGTTTGCCCGTCCCCCCTCTCCAGCCTGTCCATGTCCCTCGGGATGGATCCTTCCCTCAGCGTGTCACCGCCCCACACAGCTCGGTGTCGGCAGGAACTTGCCGATGACCAGGAACCTCTGCCCTTCTAGAGAGACTTATGGCCATGGAAACAGCCAAGACTTTCTCAGTGTCACAGCCACAGAAGGGGCCCCTTAAACTTCCCTCTATACAACCGCTCTAAAAAAATATAAAATTTGCACCTATCAGTCATGTAGAACAGATACCTTTCCACTTTCTCTTCTTGGTTTTAATAAGTTGAACTTACCTGATGGCCGGGCACAGGAGTTCGTGTTTGTTTGCATTTATTGGCTTCTTTCCTCCTACCACCAATCCTAAACACAATACAGTAAGAGCCAAACTACCAGCCATGAAATTGAAAGGCGGTGTTAGTTGTTTTGAGGGGTGTGTTTGAAGGTTGCTCCCAGCATCCTCCAATTTCAGAGTGTTGATTTGATCATTTGGTCTGTTAATGTGGACCAATACAGGATTTTCTTTTTAAAAGGCTGGTCAGTTAAACTCAGAGCAACAAAGCTATAGAGACTTGGATAGACTGGATCGGTGGCCAACGTTAATGGGATGAGCTTCAACAAGGGAAGTGCCAGGTCCTGCCCTTGGGCCACAACCACCCCCTGCGTGGCTACAGGCTCGGGGAGGGGTGGCTGGAGCTGTCTGGGAGAGAAGGGTCTGGGGGTTCTCATGGACAAGCAGCTGAACAGGAGCCAGCGTGTGCCCGGGTGGGCAAGAAAGCCAACGGCATCCTGGCTTGTGTCAGCACTGGTGTGACCAGCAGGAGCAGGGAGGTGACAGTCCCCTGTGCTCTGCACTGGTGAGGCCACACCTGGAGCGTTGTGTCCAGGTCTGGGCACCTCAATCCCAGAGAGATCTGGAGGGGCTGGAGCAAGGGCAGAGGAGGGCAACGAGGCTGGGGAAGGGCTGGAGAATCAATCCTGTGAGGAGCCAGGGAAGGAGCTGGGAGTGTTCAGTGTGAGGAGGAGGAGGCTGAGGGGAGCCCTCATCCCTCTCTGCAGCTCCTGACAGGACATTGCAGAGAGGCTGGGGCTGGGCTCTGCTCCCAGGGGATCAGGGACAGAACAAGAGGGAACGGCTGGAAACTGCCCCAGGGGAGGGTCAGGCTGGGCAGGAGGAGAAAATGTTTCCCAGCAAGAGTGGTGCGAGAGTGGAAGAGGCTGCCCAGGGAGGGGGGAGTCCCCATCCCTGGGGGGGTTTCAGGGCCGTTGGGATGAGCTGTGGGGATGTGGGGTAGGGGAGAACTTTGTAGAGTCGGGCTGAGGGTTGGACTCGCTGATCCCGAGGGGCTTTTCCAACCTGAAGGATTCTGGGATTCTGTATGTTGTAAAGGAAAAGCTGTAAGAACAGGGTTAATTGAAAATTGCCCCAACAAGTGTCTTCAGCAGGATGCTGAAGAACTAAGATAATGAGACTTTAAAAAGGCATTCCTCCCACATCAGTTTTCAGACAGGACTTTCCCAGGGCCAGCACTAACATCTACTTGGGTAGAAGCAGATAGTATCTATTATCTACTTGGGTCGCTCTAAAACTTGGGACTGATTTGGCTTTTTCCCCTAAGTGTTAACTTCTTATGGGCAAATAAAGATACGGTAAACAATACTGTTTTCTCTTTAAAGAGTAAGAGCAGTTGTTTTCTGCAGCAAACTACTACAAATACATACTGGAAGAGCTATCAACAGCCCTTTCTGAAATAGTCTCTTCCAGTTCTTCATTAGACAGGCACCTCATGGAGGTGATTTGGTTAATTTTAAGGCCTGAAAACCACTTTTTTCACCAGCACCTTTGCACAGCAGTGATCCAGGTCAGAGCACCTCACCCGGGATAACACCCAAAGCTGATGTTTTGCCTTCACATACAACAGCTACATTCAGGGGGATGCTGTAACCTTTTCAGCAATTTTAATTGACATGACAGATTAGGCCATCTCCTTCAATTATTAGTTTGCCAAGTATTTGCCACTACTGTGCTGTCCCCGTGGCCCCTATTTCTAGAATCAAGCCCCAGTAACACTGGTCTCAGTTACAGCTGCACACCCTTCCTTAACACAGAAGACACTCCTTGTCTTTGAAGGTTTTTTGGACAAGAAGTGGGTTCTGATTTACCTTGATAGGTAAATCCTCTGCTCGGAAGGTTTTACACAACATTTCCTCCATAAATAATTTATTTTAATACCCAAAAGCCAGCATGCATGGCATGGGGAATTTATTTTTGGCTCCCACACTGCTTTATCATCCTGCAAATTTTTTTCTTCCCATTCACCACAGATATTCAAGTCCTCCCTAGCTGCTGTGTTACTCCATTTTCACAGAATAAACAGGTTTTCTAGTGACTTCAGGGGAAAACAAAGGCACTGAGCACTTCCGAAAAAGCCATCTTCATTTTATTCTTGTTCTAACGACTTTACAACTCCTGTTTAAAACTTCTCTTAGCTATTCGCAGCTCCCCAGACCTGCCCAGTCTCCCTTGGCCTGAGGCAGAACAGCTTTCTCCCCAGCAATTAGTGCAACCCTAACTCAGCACTTCCCATCCCACTTGCACAGACTTCTCTCCCCTGTCTCCTGTTTAAAATCTGCCAGCTGGGAGGGATCTCCTGGCTTTCGCTACCGTTTCCTACTAAGGGTATTCCTTTCTCTCAACGGTAAATCAATTATTGCTGAACTGTGTGATCTGGCCTCATCCAGGACAGCATCTGACCCTCCACCTGTGGCACAGAGGAGCAGGTAGGCTCCAGCAACAACGGTTATGGAGGGGATGTACCAAACATCTGTTGCAGCTCCTGGCCACACATAGCTCATGGCCACAGCCAGACAAGCTGGCCACACACTGGTGCAGTACCAGGTCACAGGAGCACAAAAGGGGTTGGGGTGGAAATGGACTTTTGGACACGGTCTGGTCCAACCCCTTGCAGAAGCAGGGTCACCTACAGCTGGTTGCCCAGGACGACGTCCAGATGGCTTTTGAATATCTCCAAGAATCCCAGAATCATCTGGGTTGGAAAAGCCTCAAGGACCAGTTTCTCCCAAGAATCACAATCTTGGTTGGAAAAGCCCTTGCAGCTCCTCCAGTCCAACCATGACCCTCACCCTGAACTCCCCCAGATCCCTCAGCGCTGGCTCAGCCCGACTCTTCAACCCCTCCAGGGATCCCGGGGACTCCCCCCTGCCCTGGGCAGCCCATTCCAACGCCCAACAGCCCCTTCTGCACAGAAATCCTTCCTCAGAGCCAGCCTGACCCTGCCCTGGGCAGCTTGAGGCCATTCCCTCGGGGCCTGGCGCTGGGGCCTTGGTGCCAGAGACTCATCCCCCCTCTCTGCCCCCTCCTGGCAGGGAGTTGCCGAGGGCCAGGAGGTCTCCCCTCAGCCTCCTCTTCTCCAGACTGAACCCCCCCAGTTCCCCCAGCCGCTCCCCAGCAGACCTGTGCTCCAGACCCTGCCCCAGCTCCGTTGCCCTTCTCTGCCCACACTCGAGTCACTCAATGGCCTTTTTGGGGTGAGGGGCCCAACACTGAACCCACTCAGCGAGGGGCGGCCTCACCAGTGCCGAGTACAGGGGTAAGCTTGGTGCCTAAGAGGAGCCCCAAAGCCTTTCCTGCCAAGCTGCTTTCCAGGACACTCATGGTTCTGCTCTTCTCTCTGTCCTACAGCTCCTTTAGTTTCTAAGGCCTTGGAAACCCATAGGAAGTCTTCCCCCCTGTTTATTCTACTGGGAAAAATAGCAATTTAAAACCCTAGTATATACACTTTCTATGATCCCTCAGATTCTCAAGTTGTGAAAACCCTGATTTGCAAAATAATTAAAAATACTGAACTCGGCAAGTTGGCTTTGGACTGGAGCAAAAAGCACCAAAGCTCTGAGCTCCTACCAAGTCATCCCCAATGGCCAACAGCACCAACAGCCCCAGGAGAGACTTACCAGTGATCTCGTGCCAGTCCTTAGCCACAGTTTCAAAAGCTTTAAGCTACATGTGAAGTACAGAGGTGTGACATAACTGACAAAACTTTACTGAGCCTACAAAGCCATGGGAGACTCTTCAAAAAATATTTTATCTACATATTCGGCTGCGATGTACAAGTAGGGGCTATGTTTCAGCTTGCCTTCAAAACACACTGCAGGGCTGGCTTGGCAGGTATGGTGGGAAGTGTCTGCTTTTTCCTTTTCTTCCTCAAATGAAAACAATGAGCAGCAGCCAAAAGGCTCTGAAAATCTGTGGCACTATTTCAGGAGAAAAAATAACCCCAACCTAAACCAACATCTACTTGCAGTTTTTACATGCTGCAAAAACCCACACGCTCAAGAGGGAATTCTGGTTTTAGCAGGTTTGTTTTCAAGTTATCTTAAATCAGTTTTCTCCTTAGAGTTGTCCAAGCATGCCTTTTTCTGTTCCCTGAGCCTAACTCCGGTGTTATTTTCCCATCCCAAAAAGCCAGCACGTATCCCATGAAGCGTAAGGGGTGGGATGTCCTTGTGGAGACACTGCACACCAGTGCAAAGCAAAGAATCCTGCCCCAAATTCTCTGACTTCTAATGCTTAAACTTCTGCCTTGGGGCCAGTGTGCTGCTGCTGCTAGTCAAAATCACAGAGCATCACATACCTCTGAGGACAACAGGAGCACTGTTGGGAGAAAGCAGTACCACCCTTTTCACTTTTATTGTCCCCCAAACCAGAGACCCTGCAGGGCAAGAGCTTGCTGCAATTATAACTTCAGCTGAGCATGGATAGATTTATCAGCCACTGCCAAGCTGGTTTGGATCTGAATGGCCAGTTTAGACACAAACCACCGTCTAGTTCAATATTTGCCTTCAGAACCATCCTAGTTTCTTAATAAGCTGTTCCTGGCTCAGCTATCAGATCCTGTGACTTTCAGCTCCTGAGCTCCAAACCGATAGCAAAGGGCACCTAAACCACAGTAGAGTTAATCCTAAAGCCTGGGGAAAATTCTCGGAGCTGGTGACAGGGCAGATGCCTTTAATCTGCCTTGAAATACTGCTTGGGACATGGGCAGCGAGTCCATGTGGCTGTCTCCTCCTGCAAGGAAAAGAACAGGTTGGGATTCTCCCAAGGCAAAGCAATCCTGTCAGCATCGTGGTAAAGCAAGCACAGCTTGCAAGTGTAACACTTTTGGGGAATATGAAGGAAATTCCCAGTTCACACATCAACTAAAGGGAAGAGCCACTTTCTATTCCCCCTGGATAAAGTGTCCTTCAGCTCTCAACATCTTGCACAGGGGTAACAAAATGGGACCTCTCAAGCTGTGACTGTCAGAGGCACTTTGACACCACTAGACCTCTGGTTTCTGAGGCCTGAAAACCGTGAGACTTGTGAAGAGACCGAAGTGTGTTCAGGGCCAGATCCATAACCCAGCCATCCAACGTGTCTTTTCACAGCCTCGGGGACTGCTGGGGACAGCCAGACTAAGGTTGTTCCCCAGAAAGGCACAGGAAAGGGTAAAGTTTCTCGCACCACAGCTGCATCACCATCTGAACACTTCCCCTTTCCTGACCACATAGCACAAAGATTTCAGTTTTAAATTTCGATCACGAGGCCCCTACACATAGAGCAGAGTTAATTGTCCTGAAAGACAGTTAAGTTCTGCTTTCTGATTTTGGGCAGAATAGTTTAAAATAAGGAGGAACTTTGCCCCTTTGAGGCAAAGTGGATCACACCAAAGTGCCCAGGTTTGGTACCAACCCATGGCACCAGCCCCATCCAATGACCACTCAGATTCATGTGGCTGTTTTCCCCCCATGGTTCAGCAAGGAGTTCACAGAAGAGCTAGAAACAAATCCATTCTTTTCCCACCCAACACTCCTCACGCTGGGTCAAAATGTCCCCCAGCCCTCCCCAGCTCATCATTGGTCCTAAGGAACCCCAGGCAATATCACAGCTCCATCAGAGGGGCAGAAAGAATGAGCCTGAGGAGGTGGGAAGCCTGTCCCGAGCCCTTCTAGAAGTGGATGGATGACCACAGATATACTTACTGCATGTGCTAAAAAATAAAATAAAATAAAATAAAGCTCTTGGTTAAGCAGCTTTTTCCACCATGGATGCTGCTGTGAGTCAGACTGACCCCGTGACCCATCAGTGTAGTTCTGCTGACCCAGAGTAGGGAGGAGAGTTTCCACGACTCACTTTTTACACGAAAAATCTCCAACAAATCGTTTGCAACTCACTACAGTTTTTATCCCAGTGAGGAATTTAAATTAAAAAAATAAATGTTAAGGAAAATTTTATTTTTTAAGTATCCTGATTTTTCTCTGACTGAGGCTTCAAAACAAACATTCCCAAACCACCCATCACTGGCACCAGGGATTTCAAACCATTCATAGATGGAGGAACTGTTGTGTTTGTTGGTTTGGGTTTTTTTTATGGGTAAATTTATCACTCCCAATTACTAAAAATTATTTAAAAGTGATACTGTGATTGCTTGAGCTTCCAATACACCCTCTCACATCACTCAGCACACCACCGTAAGGTTAAAACCAACTAGCTTTTGGTCTTGGATGCACCAAGCACGAAGAAGACAGATTAAACACAGACAAAACAAATGCTCCAGGATGCCCAGACCAGTGCAAGTATCTACTCAAAGCAGAGATTACACTAATACCCCAAAATATATTTGATTCATGCTCCTTGGAAACTCCCAAGTCACAAATCCAAATATACTTGCAAAAAACACCTGAGACAGGGAACAGGCAGCCACCATGAGCTTTGGAGTGCTGGGATATTCTCAGCAGAGGCCAGGTGGGAATCCCAGAATCATCTGGGTTGGAAAAGCCCTTGAAGCTCCTCCAGCACAACCATGACCCTCCCCTTGACCGTTCCCAACTCCCCCAGATCCTTCAGTAAAGCTCCTGAATGACCTATGATCAGCTCAACCACACCCCAAGAGTGTGCAGGTGCAGAGAAAGCCAGGGATCAGCTGGGGAAATCCTGGTCTGGCTTCATCTCTGGCAGGTAGAGCAAACCCTGCCATGGATCAGGCTCCTGGGCTTCTCCTTGGACAGTCCCATTGACCTGTCTACAGATCAAATTCTGCTCTCTCCAATCCACTGTTCCTGCTAAAAATACCTGGGCCATAACTTACCTTTATCCTCCTCTCCACGATAAATAGTGAATGGGAAAAAGAGGGCAAATAGGGTTTTCACTGCAGCAGCCCTTAAGGTAACCTTTTAGTGATGAAGTCCCCAGGACTTCTGGTGGTGCCAAACCCTCTCTGGAAGCAGAGGTCTGTTTAGTGACAACAAAGCTGAAGGAGAAGGTCAGCAGATCATAAGAAGATGCTGGGGGGGCTGGAGCCCCCCCTGTGAGGACAGGCTGGGAGAGTTGGGGGGTTCAGCTGGAGAAGAGAAGGCTCCGGGGAGAGCTTAGAGCGGCCTCCCAGGGCTGAAAGGGGCTGCAGGAAAGGGGGGAGAGACTCGTCATCAGGGGTGTGGGGATAGGGCAAGGGGGAACAGCTTTAAACTGACAGAGGGGAGATTTAGATGAGCCCTAAGGCAGAAATTGTTCCCTGTGAGGGGGGTGAGGCCCTGGCACAGGCTGCCCAGAGAAGCTGTGGCTGCCCCCTCCCTGGCAGGGTTCAAGGCCAGGTTGGACGGGGCTTTGGGCAACCTGGGCTGGTGGAAGGTGGCCCTGCCTGGGTCAGGGAGTGGCACTGGGTGATCTTTAAGGTCCCTTCCAACCCAAACCACTCTGATTCTGTGATAAGGTGCTAATGGCTGAATTTACCAAAATAACCACACACTTGGACCTAATTAGTAGGTGGTAAAAAGCAGAATTGGAGGTAGGCAGATGTCTCACAGCCTGAAGCACCACCCTTGGGAACTGTGGAGTTAAAATAGCTTCAATCAATTCCTTGTTTGTGGGGGTTACGCACATCCACAGCTCCCCCAAAAGTGGAAAAACCCACAGATATGATGCTGAGTCTGGTGAGTAAGTGAAGTTGCTTTTTCACATTATTTAAGAAGCCCCTATTTGTTATTCTGCAAAATGTCTCTTTCTTCACTCCCACACTCCAATCAAATGACCAGAGATCCAAATGAGGATTTATTGACTTTTTAGGACATTTCTAAGCGCTAACCTTTGTCGAAGCACCGTAAGTGCACCGACTGCTGATTACACAGGTGGTGGATTATTTCCCATAATCATTTCCAAGCTGGGCAAGATTTGCAGCGTGCAATGCCCAAGCATGAATTACTTCTTATAGAGGAGGACTCTCATGTTCTTTGCAGATCTTGTGTCTTGATAAAGATCTGGAGCCTTGTGCTTGGTGAGCCCCAACTGCTCGAAATGTTCTGAAAGAGCAGAAAGGAGTCAGGTTCCTCCTTCCCCACCCTCTTAAAACCTGAATTCCAGGTTCTGCACTTCCGCTGCAGGAATGCTGTTGCCACACAGCATCTGAGCACCACAAGCTTTGGGGTTGCATTGTTCTTCCTAGTATAAAAATAAAAACAAAGGGCTGATGTAGGTCGCCCCAAATTCAGAGGCTATAGGCAGGGAGAGCGATAATTACTGATTGTCCGTGGATCCAGACGACCTAATAACTTCAATCACTATTAGAGAGTTTTCCTACAGCAGAAGAAAAGGTACCAGAGACATTTCTAGGAGGGAAATAAAGCTGTTGCTTGATTTTTTACAAAGCCAAACAATGATGCTAATCTGTGTTATACCAGAGCTGAAGTTCAGGGGATTTCCACACACAAATAGCCGGATGGATGCTCTGACGTTTCTCTGCAGGTATTTTGAAAAATCACCACAAAACAAACATACACGGCAAGAGGACGTTCCTTGAGGCACAGCAGTAAACTGCGACGTTCAAGCAAAGGATATGAGTTACCTGGAACACACACAGCACTGAGCCCCCAGAAAGAAGGTGAAGAACTGGGAGGGGGAAGCTCCTCCGTACAACCCTGTATTTACAGAACAGGGCACAACACTCCACGAAAGCTCAGGGTTTAATTCAAGCAGTATTTCCATTTTTTAATTTCTTTTTCCTCATGTAGCTTCTCTCTTCGGGAAGAGTTCTTCCCTTTAATTCTTCCTTGCTTCAAAAAAGTCCTTCAAGTCCTTCTGCCTTTCCCATTCCCCACCCCTGCTCGGCTGGGCGATGGGGGAAAAGCAGAGCAGGGGGGTGCCACTACGCTGAGCACTAACCCGAGCCGCGCACGCCTCAACCCTCGCTCTAAACCAGCACGTTGAAAGCCTCCTTTGCAAAACACCCTTTTGAAAATACTCAAGTGCCACAAAGCAGATGTGAATGCACAAACCACGATCCAGCTTTAACTGAGTCCCTTCTCCCAGAGCAGCACCTAAGACCTCGGATGAAGATGGGGGTGGGTTACGCAAATTTCCCCATGCAGGGTAAAAGCCCGAGACTGGTTCCCAGAACAATCACCTCCTCTTCTGAGCAGCCGCCTACCCCAGGCCCTGCTGTCACTGTCACAAGGCTGCCGTGCCATGAGCCTCTGACACCGAGCACCCCAACTCAACGGGAGTCAGACTAAAAAAATACAGGACCCTACCCTTACTTTTTTTGTTTGTTTGTTTGATTGCTTGTAAGTAATTACTGAGGAAGCCATTTGGAAAGGCGTAATTGTAGCAAAATGCAGTTGGAAGAGAGTTCTCAGCCACTTTTCTCCCCCAGACACTCCACACCCCAAACTGGGAGGGCAGCCCCTATGCAATAACCTCATCCTGCTGCAGTCAAGCAGCTCCAACCACAAAATCAGCTTGTAGATCGCTTTAATGACACGCCTTTAAAAAAAAGACTCAAAACTTTACTACATTAAAAACACCCCACACAAATCTCCTGAACTCCACCACCATTTTTTTCCGTCAGAAAGTTAAATCCAAATCATTTTGTATTTTAAAATACATACATAGGGTTTTTGTTTCGGTTGGGGGGGGGGGGGGGGTTT
>NW_020799267.1:43528-46493 GCF_003259725.1 Athene cunicularia | reverse complement strand
GGGGGGGGGGGGGTGGTTTGTTGTTTTGTTTTTGGTTTTTTTTTTTAATAGAAATTAATTAAGTCACCTGCACACCAGTAAGCTAAATGCCAGCTTAACTCTGGAAACACCGCTTAACCAGAACACAGTCACGTCCCACAGCACCAGCTCCCCCTGCGGAGCCCTTCATCACACCCCACACCCAGGACCGCGACCCCCACGTAAGCCACGGGGGTCCAGGTCCGCATCCCCCCTGCCCGGGGGTCCCCGCACCGCAGGGCCGTACCCAGAAAGCCAGGCTCAGCAGCAGCAGCACGGTCTTGGAGGTGATCACGCCGCAGTCCATGTCGTGGGGCTGAGAGAGCAGGGCTGGGACCAACGAGCAGGGACAGGCTTTGGGTCTCGCGTGGGGCCGCCCCTGGGCCCGCCCCATCTCTTCCCCCCACCCAGGGCGGGGGCCAGTCAGTGGTTCCTTATGGCCAACAAGGCACTTTCTCAGGCAAGGGGTTGGGGAGCGCCGAGAACAAACGTCAAAGCAAATTATTGTTGGCTTCGACGTGCCTTTTTTTTTTTTAAAAAAAAAAAAACTTTTGCAACATTCATTCTTAGTTAAACAGAGCTTTTGTGCGGCTAAAAGCTTTCCATCAACTCTGCCTTCCCGGATTGCTAACCCACAGCTGTGTATCTCCCTTTCTCAGCCTTTCTGGGTCTGGTACCGTCTCACACCCATCTTTTCAATCGCGTGAGCCACGAAAAGCAGGAATACAGCTACAACTTGGGTTTGGATACTCAGCAGTATGTCCTAACCGCTGAAATGTGAGGCTGAACAGCCACAGGGAGAGAGGGATTTCAATCTGGTGGCTGCAGAGGGCATGAAAACATTGCTTGCTTTTCATCAGCCAAACCTCGTGCTTTTAAAAACAAGTCAAAGGTGTAGGGCTGGCAGCCAGGGGTTTGTTTTGTAAGGAGGACCTGAACTGAGCTGAACTCAACTCTCCGCTGGGCTGCAGGATGCAACGATAACAAGTTTCCAGTCTTTTCCCCTTCCTGACAAAAATACATGTGAGCTTTCCTTCGGGGGATACGGATTTTGGGGAGGTTGTGCTGAAATAGCTCTCCAGCGGGAAATCACAGAGATTACAAAGTCTCTGCCCCACAGATCATGAATTTATGCCACAGGAGGGCCTTGTGCCCGCTGCCAAAATCACAGAAAACCCCACACAGAAAGTGGGGTGAAGCCGATCTGCAAAACTAAGTTCCTTTAAGAGTAAAGATCAGTGCACTCAGATCTTGATGACTGCTGACAGAGCCCCTCCTGCCAGCAAACCCGGTTTTGTTGTGATAACGTCTATTATAGCAATAAACATTAAGAGTGGAGTATTTCTTCATTTAAAAAAAAGCCAGTATTTTCACTTTTCCTTGCAGCGTGGCAGGCTGAGGTGTTAATAAAGAAAGGAAAACACCTGGAAACAGTTTATCTTCATAATTTTGTGCGAATGACTAGGGGAAATACTCTGAAGGAGAATGAAAGGGCAAATCCTGAAGTTTCGTTTGAAATTAAATGTAAAGGAATAAAAAAAAAAAACCACCCAAAAACCAACCCAAACAACAGGGAAACCACCTTGCCAACCAAACCCCATCTTTCTTTAATCTCAAAATACTGTTTCCATTTTGGTTGCTTGTTAGTTCTCTATTTTATTTTAAAATAAAATAAAGGTAGTTTCAGAATGAGAACAAAACAGCATTCTTAATCAAAATGTTACCAGCTGTATGCTGTTTCTTTCAAAACAAAATTGTTATTAAAATCAACAACGGCTGCTTCTGTATTAAAGTTGGCCTCAAAAGTAACTTGCCAGAACAAGGATGTGCCTGTGGAAATGTATCCCAACCATCGCAGACAGCCGCAGTTATATTCTGCATCATTCTCAACCAAATTAGTTTTAAAATCAGGAATTTCCCGTTGAACACGGGATTTCCAAAAAGCAGTAAGCTGAAAGTTTCAGTCAGCTTTGGAAAGGAGTGAGGAAAAAAGGGAAATTAGAAGTATCTAACACAATAAGAGTTCCAGAGCTGCTCTTTGCCTTGGGACCTTTTGCCCTGGATTAACTGGGTGGGTTTGTCTGGTTTAAGTCTGACTACATTAAGAAAACAACCTGTTTCCCACTGATTTATTTATTGCCTGTTTTGCAACATGGAAGCTCAACATTTTGCACTGGAAGGAAAAGGATCTTTTTTCCCTTATCCACCAGGCAACAATGATGTAAAGATAAAAATTCCTTTCTGCACATCAGACCCTATATCTGAAAATATCACTTTTTAATTTTCTTCCTGCTAGACTAAACAACTTGTCAGCTCTGGTATTTTCCAGAACTGATTCTCTCCCATGAAGCCCCATTTTTCTTGAAATGCCTAAAAATGGGGAGCATGTTCCCTCAGGGTTTAGCTGTGCCAAAGAGGACACTGCAGCCCGCTGGCTTCTCCTGCAGCGCCGTGGCATCACTGACTCACTTCCACCTTGTGATCATCTATTAATCCAGATCTATTTCTGTCAAAGCAACCACTTCCGAGTCAGCTGCCCTTGTCCCTTCTGCACCATATCTGATTTTTCAGCCCCTTTCCTCCAAATCCTCAAGACCATTTGGAGACTCCATCCCCACCCCAGTCTTAGCCCTTGCCACCTCCGTGTGCTCTCCAGATTTAATTTCTCTATTCTCTCCTCCAGGTTATTACTGAAATTAAAACACAGGAGCCCAGGTGACAGCAAACCACAAATGACTCTCACTGGGCTGAAGATCACTCCCAACAGGCAGTGGGAATGAAGCTGCCGTGGGGTGCAGGGAGGTGTTAAAAGCTTTATCATATGATATTTATTGCTTCTTTCCCCACGAGGCCTGTTACCCGTCACAGAAGGAAATGAGATTAAAGTGAAACCATTTGCCCTTGACAAATCTACATTGACTGGTATTTAGCTCCATATTTTCTTCTT
>NW_020799267.1:41023-43478 GCF_003259725.1 Athene cunicularia | reverse complement strand
CCCTGGGCAGCCCATTCCAACGCCCAACAGCCCCTTCTGCACAGAAATCCTTCCTCAGAGCCAGCCTGACCCTGCCCTGGGCAGCTTGAGGCCATTCCCTCGGGGCCTGGCGCTGGGGCCTTGGCTCCAGAGACTCATCCCCCCTCTCTGCCCCCTCCTGGCAGGGAGTTGCCGAGGGCCAGGAGGTCTCCCCTCAGCCTCCTCTGCTCCAGACTGAACCCCCCCAGTGCCCCCAGCCGCTCCCCAGCAGACCTGTGCTCCAGACCCTGCCCCAGCTCCGTTGCCCTTCTCTGCCCACGCTCGAGTCATTCAATGGCCTTTTTGGGGTGAGGGGCCCAACACTGAACCCCCTCAGCGAGGGGCGGCCTCCCCAGTGCCCAGCCCAGGGCTCAGATCCCTTCCCTGTCCCTGCTGGCCATGCTAGTGCTGATACAAAGTTCCTTGGCTGTTCCTTAGAGAGAGGTTTCAGGAACGGGAATTCAAGCCAGCAAACCCAGGACAGACCATATGGCATAGCAAGGAAACCCTGGAGAACAACACAGAGACCAGAATCCCCTTTGGCATGTAAGTTAAGGAGAATCTGTTTCTTCATCTAAAGTTAATGTAAAATAAACTCAAAGTTGCAAGTCATCCCTTCTGCCCTTGGAGTAAAATTAGCTTTTTCAGGAGGAAATCTTTTCAAAGCTGGTGGAGTGACTTCACAAAAAACATTAAAAGGGGGATGGGAGGAGCCACATCCCCCTTATTGTTTTTTAGATCTCCAACAGATGGAAGCTCTGCATGTTTGTATACTGTCTGTATCTATTTATTACACATAAAATTGATCTGTGTTTTTGTGTAAATGTTAAGACTAAGGCAAACGCCCCATAAAATATAAGGTAAAACTGTAATATATCAAGAAATTCAGCCCTCCCAACACTGAAATATGAGTCTTTTCAGGAGGAAAAGTCACAGTTCCCTGCTGTGAAATTGTCTCCCTCTCCCAAACATCTCAAAGTCACAAGAGGGTAATAGCATAAGGCTCTACTGGAATAAAGAGATCCCAGTTCAAGCACTACCGTGGTGGCATAACACACTCTCCATTGTGTAAAAGCATATCATAGAGCTTTCATTGTACAAGCATCCCATCACTCACATGTGAAGAAATTGCACTGCAGGTTTCAGCTGGATGAGAACAAGCTTCAGTCAGAAGAACAGTCAGCTTTAAACATTGACCTTTCTCCCTTTGGATCTTTTATTTTTTTTTTTTTTTCAACTTGTTATCAGCCGAGTCCTGACTATCTGCAAGCAAGCAAAATTCTTGGCCGTATCTGTGTTCCGGGGTTTCAAAGCTTCAGTAACAGCTTGTCCCTGTGACTTCTTTTTGGGCAATGAACTTGAAGCAATTGCTGATCCACTGCCAATCTTTAATTTCTCTGTTTTCCTGTGTTTCAGGCAGCTCCAGAGCCTGTCCATCGGCAGGACATGTTCCATAAGAGGCCTGGACATGGAGTCTGCCGATCCTGACCAGTTTGCTGATGTTGTGGGGTTCACACAGCCACAATCAACCCACCGAACACATTCTTACCCTTAAACTCGGATCTGCTGATGCCTGTAGCTGATGCCTGCAAGCAGCTGGTGCTAATTGCTCTAAGGGGCCTCAGACAAGAATGCACCCAAGGACATAATTTTTGCAACTGTGCTGGTACAACTCGGGGAGGGCAGAGAAACCAGCAGACACCTGTGGGAGCCAAAGATAAGAAAGCTGAGAAACTTTACAGACGGAGCAATGAGCCAAGACAAGGCCATATATGACAAAAATCTCAAGAGTTCATGGGGAGGACGCTGAACTACCTCTTCAACAACCACTAGGGACAACCCCAGACCACCGAAACCCCCCACAGAAGCCCCCCCTCAGAGACCCTTCCACAGATTTTAGTACGTTTGCGCAATATATTAATATATGCATTAGATTCTCTGGAAATAGGTGTGTACTTTTCGATAATTACCTTAATATTCACTTATTGTATATGTGTGCTTTTGTCGATTGGCATGCTCGGTTAGTGGGATCCCCCGTGCATCGAGCGCTGCCATACAGACTGGCTGCCGGCTAAAACTTCAAACTAAGTCTTAGGGGGTTCTTCTCTTCTGAGACCGAATTCACGGTAACACTTCCTTTTGCTTTGCTTTTAACTCAAAACTTTTTCACTGTGGCGCCCCTTTGTGGCAGCCTCCGTTTCCACTGGACGGCACTTCACGAGGGAACGAAGGGCTCCAGGGGCTGAGCGCTGTGGGACTGATACGCGACAGGGACGTGAGGTTTCTCACGGCTGCCCGGCGCTGGCTGCGGGCCGGTAGCGCCGGCACAGCCGGTGCTGGAAGCAGGGGGGGGAGCCAGGCCCGCCTCCCGGCGCCATGACAACCCACCGCCTCCCTCAGCCTTCCCGCCATGCAGCGGGCGCACGTCTCTCCCCGT
>NW_020799267.1:38100-40973 GCF_003259725.1 Athene cunicularia | reverse complement strand
GCGCACGTCTCTCCCCGTGCGTCGTGACGTCACTTCCGCCGCCCGGCTTCGCTATAGCAACGGGGACGCGACCCCGGCCCCAGCCATGGCGGCGCCGCGGCGGTGCCGGGAGGTGACCGGTCCCTTCCCGCGCTCCGTAGCAGTGGTGAGGGGCCGCGCCCGGGCGGGTGGAGGTCGCTCCGCTCCGGAGGAGTGCGGGGTCCTTGGGGCGGGGTTCTCTGAGGGGATCCGGTAGCGCTGCGGGACGGGAAGCCCCGTGCGGTGCGGGCTGAGGGGCTTGGGAGGACCCGCTGCCATTTGCTGTGGGTCCGTGGGGGAGCTGGTCCAAGTGGGCACTTGCAGAGCGGAAGGGACCTTAAAGGTAGTTCGGTTCAACCCCCTGCCCCGGGCAGGGCCACCTTCCCCCAGCCCAGGTTGCCCAAAGCCCCGTCCAACCCGGCCTTGAACCCTGCCAGGGAGGGGGCAGCCACAGCTTCTCTGGGCAGCCTGTGCCAGGGCCTCACCCCCCTCACAGGGAACAATTTCTTCAGTAGGTCTCATCTAAATCTCCCCTCTGTCAGTTTAAAACCATTACCCCTCACCCTATCCCCACACCCCTGATCCATAGTCTCTCCCTGCTTTCCTGCAGCCCCTTTCAGCCCTGGGAGGCCGCTCTAAGCTCTCCCCGGAGCCTTCTCTTCTCCAGCTGAACCCCCCAACTCTCCCAGCCTGTCCTCACAGGGAGGGGGCTCCAGCCCCCCCCAGCATCTCCATGGCCTCCTCTGGCCCCGCTCCAGCAGGTCCGTGTCCTTCTGCTGTTGGTGCCCCAGAGCTGGACCCAGCCCTGCAGGGGGGTCTCCCAGAGCGGAGCAGAGGGGGAGAATCCCCCCCTGGCCCTGTGCCCACCCTGCTCTGGGTGCAGCCCAGCACACGGGGCCTTTCTGGGCTGCCAGCGTACGGTGCTGGCTCACAGGCAGTTTTCCATCCACCAAACCCTGCCCCTGGAGGCTGAGGGGGGGCCTCGATCTTACTGTCCATGTTGCTTTGAGGGTACATGGCCCCCGTGTGTGTGCAGTGGGGTGCAGCAGTGAGTGAGGAGCCGCTCGGAGCCCTGGGGAGCTGTGCCAGAGCAGGAGGTGGCTGGAGGTTACCTGTGCTGAGAACAGTGTTTGTAAAGCAGACTGTAAACACCGGGGATATATAGAGTAAGGTATAAGCTGTAGCCGGGGCAACAGGCAAGTACCTGGCCCTGAAGCTATTTCATGCTCTTGTAGTGGTGGTGTGGTCTTCAAGGCAAGGTCTGTTGGTATTTATGTCTAATCCCAAATTCTCATCATTTGGTGTTATGTACTTATTTAGTTATGAATTCAACTAAAAAAAAAAAAAAAAGCAGAATAACTGATTTTATTTTCACCACTGACATATGCTTTCTCTTACAGAGAGCCAAGCCTCCTAAAGGACAAAGAAGTGATTTCCTCTTGGCCCGCAGACAGAAAGAAGAGGAACTCCTGGAAGATGCTCGCTTGTTAAAGCTGTACAACCAGCATCGTGAGGTCTATGAGTGGCATCAACGCAACGAACTAAAATGGCTGCACAGGGCTGTGCAGAGAAAAGTGGATGCGACAATGCAGGAATATCTGGCAAGGACTGAGGAGAGACGAGAGAGGTAGCAAACAAGTAGCAAATAATAATATCTGCCCTACTGTTTGCAACTAAACTGTATGCTTAGAGGAATGATTAAGGGAAAAACACTCTGTTGAGCTCAGCTCTGTACGTTACACAATCCATCCTGGCATGGTATTTGTTATTCATTGTGACAGGAAGCATAGTGGGGCTTAATTAGTGGTCAGGCAGCTTTTGGGCTCCCGCTATTGATCACTGGGCCAGTCCCTAGAGATATGTATTCATAGTAACTAGCACAGTTTAGGTGGCATTTAGAGCATTGTCTGCCAAATGCAATATAAAAGTAGTATTACAGCACTTTTGTTGCTTGATTTTTAGAGAGAGTGAAGAGTGCTTGATCAAAGTGTCAGAAGCTTTTATTGTTGGGTGTAACTGAGGGTTTTGTTGCAACGTCAACAAGTTAATGTATAGGTCCTGCAAGTAATGCTTTGCAGCACAGGCATTTAAAAAAAAATTATAAATATTTCAAAAATAATAACAGTAAGGCATATTACTGTCTTGTAAAGAACAGAAGTGTGCTGATCTTATAAATAAAATCATGATTTAATTTTTCAGTTACTCTTTTGTGTTAAGTGACTTTGGAGCTGTGAAGTTCATCAGTTTGGGATGGTTCAGTGTGTCTTCATGGTACAGGAATTGTACACCAACAATTGTACACTGAGGTTGGAAGGAACCTCCTGAGATAATCTAGTCCAACCTCCTGCTCAAGCAGTCCCCTAGAGCAGGTTCCCCAGAATTGTATTCATTTGAGTTTCGCTTATCTCTACACATAGAGACTCCATCACCCCTGTGGGCAAGCTGTTCCAGTATTTGAGCACCATCACAGTAAAAAAAAGTGGGGTTTTGTGTTAAGGTGGAATTTGACATGTTTTAATTTGTGCCTGTTGCCTCTTGTTGTGTCACCGGGTACTACTGACAAGAAGCTGTCTCACTTTTCTGCATTCCCTCCCTTCAGGTGTTTGTAAACATTGATAAGATCCCCCTGAACCTTCTCTCCAGGCTCAACAGTCCCAGATCTCACAGGAGAGAGACAGCTTTAGGAGACATTCTCCTTTTAGGAAAGCTGCTCCAGTCCCTTAAGCTTTTTAGTGACTGTTCACTGAGCTTGCTCCAATGAGTTGGTATCTGTCCTGTACTGGGACAGACTGGGCCCAGCAGGGACAGAACTGGGCCCAGCACTCCAGGTGAGGTCCCATCAGTGCTGAGAGGAA
>NW_020799267.1:23784-38050 GCF_003259725.1 Athene cunicularia | reverse complement strand
AGCAGGGGCATCTCTTTGTATAGAAGGGAGAGTCATTTCCCAGAGGCTGCTATAGTATTTGTCCTGGAATTAGTGAGTTTCTGGATTCCTTAGGCCCAGGTTTCTTGCTGCTAGGATTAATAGAGAGTTAAATGGTGGTGTGTTTAAAAATTACCAATTCGACATGATTTTCTCATCAGAGATCCTTTAGGATGAAGTGTTTTACGGAGTGATGCTAAAATAAAAAGTAATTTAAGAGAAGATACAATTATAGATGCGGAGAGGAGGGTGGTAAATACCAGGGAGCAATTACACTGAAGGATAACAATAGTACATGATCAAACCAGTGAAAAATGTAGCCTAGAAATTAGAAGGATCCATTTAACAGGGGACTGAAGTTGTAAAGCATCACTGGATATGGGTTTGTAAGGTAAGGAGCTTAAATTCTGCCAGGACAGAATCACTCCTGTTGTGCTGTAAGATCCCCTCTGTGGGCACAGCAGGAATGATCCCTGAGTAAAAATTCGATGTTGTCTTGGATGTTTTCTTTTGCAGGAAGTGTTGAATGGAGCCCAGTACCCCTTTTGTGGTCATAACAAATAAAGTAGAACTTTGTCATTCAACAGAAGGATTGTTTTAGCTTTTATTTAAACATTTCCTTTGCAGGCTTCGTGAGCTCCTGGAGGCAGAGGAAAACAGGTATTTTGCTGAGATGGACTCACTTGAAGAAACGGTACAGGAGAAACAAGAGAAAATGAGGGAGCGAACAAAATTACTGAGAGAGAAGAGAGAAAAAGAGAGACAACAACTGGTGGCTGAAAAACGAGAGCAGCAATTCAGGTATTGCTGTAAAAATAAGTTATAAAAGAGAATTTGCCTGAAGTAAATATAAAGAGGCAGTTTAACAAGAAGGTGATAATAATGAACTGAGGAAGGAAAGGTGAATGTGGTTAAAATGATAAAACAAAAGAAAAAATAAGGTGAGCATCCCTGCATTTTCACCTGCCAAGTCAGCTGTTTTGTAATTCCTTGTTCTGGCGTGTAGTTCCATTTCAGCTTTATACTACCGGAGTGAAAAGGGTTCATGGAAGGTTAATTTGGCCTCAATCATGCTTATTAAGCTAATACACTAAAGATTCTTGAAAAGTTAAGCGTGTCCAAAAAGACAGTGGTTTTATTTATTGTATACTTTTAAAGAACACCAGTCGAAGCTAAGGTTTTAATGCAACCTGAAATTCTGTGCCAAACCTTCCTGACTTTGGCAACATCTTTTGAAGTCATTAAGATTTGCAGGTGCTTATCAGGCCCTGAGGCCTTGGCATGAAGCATGACTTGTTCAGTTCTTGGAAATCTGGTTTTCTGAGAATGGGAAAAAAAATATATTAATGTAATTTAATTGTAACCATTGGAAGTGTCTCTTCCTGGTCTCCTACAGTGCTATGGAAATCCACAGCACTGACTTGTCAGTGTGCAGAGGCTCAGGATAAATATCGACGCGTTCACTTGTGTATAAACTCTAATTAACTAATTTCACAGATAAATGTTGGTTTCTTAAATGTGGGGTTTATTGACCGAGACAGTTGTTAAGGCAGCGTATGCACTTCTTAATTCACATGCTGGCTTTAAAATATGGCCCTCACAATTTACAATTCCTAGTTTGTTCTCTACCCATCACATAAAGTGGTTGAAATTCACGTTTAAAATTGTTTAGAGGAGACACTGCTGGAGCACCTTTTCTTTTGTACTTGTAGCTTGTCTTACGTGCCAAGGAGAAGGGATTCAGCGTGTGATTTAGACACCTGAAGGTAGGTGTCTGTGTGTTGGTATCTTTATATTCACTAGGAATCTGAGATTGTGTTCTACTCAGTAGATCTTCATTGAGATCAGGACAGTTAAAGGAACCTAATGTCATCCTAAAGCTAACATAGACCAGTCTGCTGGGTGAACTGCACCCAGCTTCCATTGACTGCATTGATCAGGTTCCTATTGATTAGAACGGGAATTTAGTTCACATGTAGACTCCCATTTTAGATGCCTAATTTCAGCTATTTTAATTGCAAAATGAACCCCACCAGCAAATCTCATCAGCTGGTGATATGTACTTGGACTTTCATGCTGCAGTTGCCTGTCTTAATGTATCAGGTCCTCCTTCTTCCCAGTACAACCTACTGATATATGGTGCACGCAGTCTCATGGGATCATTCCCATCATCCTTCTACCTTTCCCAGTCTGCTTTTGTGTCTAAGCAATATTCATGTCACATAGTTTCCCATTAAAAAGTGTTGCTGGAGCTTTACTAGGTGGCGTTCTGCTGGCTGCAGTATTTCAGAGGATTTAGACAGCAAAATTATTTTTCTTCATAGCTGTTGTGAGTGGCAGTCTTTGGGTATCTTTGCAAAGGAATCTTCATCTGACAGTGCACAGAATCCTTCTTTTTGACTGTCCTGATGTAATGGAAATATATTTCCATACTCAGTTCCTCCCTCCATTCCTCTACTTTTAAATGAAGGGCCCTATAGAAACCCAAAACTTTAATAACACCAGCTGACAACAGTTCACCTTGTCTGTTGGTCTCTCCTTTGAAAGACATATCTTTCCTCATGTATATGCTTAGTAATATTTTAAAGTCTTTTCTTTCTCTGTCCTTTTCCAGTGAGGAAAGAAGTCTTTACAGTGGTGACTGTTAATGTCTTAATACATGAATCTGTATGTATTTCTCTTCTTTCGCAGTGCAAAATCTGTTTTCCCCCACTGTTAGCTGTTACTCTGCCTCCTAAACCATCTTGGGCCATGCAGAGATCTGGGAGCAGGCTCTGCTGCTCAGGAGACCAACACTTATTGAAGATCCACAACCAGAAATCTGTAGTTGCATCATAACCTGTCCTATAGGGCAGTGGTCTCCAAACCTCTTTGATTTCTCACCCCTATAAGTAAAAATAGTACTTGCCCTCAGTATGTTTAATTATTTATATACTTCTACTCCTTAACTGCTTCTATACTTCTGCTACTTATTTATATACTTCTGCTACTGAACTACTACATTATGTATATTATACAACATATGCAAAAATAAAAATTAAAAAGAGGGCGAGGTTAGGATTAAATAAACAGTATTTATATTTTTAATGTTACTTAGTAATGGTACAAAACATTTTCTCCCTGCACCCCAACAGATTGTCTTGCACACCCCACTTTGGAGACCGTTGCTCTAGGGCACACCCAGAGGAGCCCTGGGAGGCCTTTTTAGTACAAGGTGGATACACACATGATTTTCTCTTTGCCTGTGAATTTACAGCTATTTTGATTGCCTTCCTTTGTATTTCTTTTAACTTTAAGCAAGGTGCTCCAGTTTTTTGCACTGTAGATCCTCAAACTTGAGGTATAGGAGCACCTGTAGTGTACAGCAACAGGCAGCTCTTTGATCAGCAGTGCGGGCTGGGTTTGGAGCTGTAGCCTGAGGGTATAGATTTAACAGCTTCTCAGTAGTGATATTAGCCAGGAAGGAAGAATCCTTTGTCCCAAGGTGACAGGTCACACTCCATGGACCACTGGAGTCCTGCTGGAATTCATTTTCATGAAGAGCTACAACTTGTATGAAAAGATACTCAGCCAGTTTTAGCCTGAGAGCATGTTCATTGGTGGTATCTTTAAAAAAAAATTGCCATCTCTTTAAATGTGCATAAAACACATATTATATCCTCTTTCTTGTGATAACATCAGAAGCATCCATACAGAGAATGTTGTTATTACAGCAGCTTTGTACTGCACCCATAAAATGAATAAATAAATTGGGGCGGGGGGCAATAAATGGAGTTTCTGTCTTTGGGAAGTGGCTACATACAGGCACAATTTTAATGTTAAGAAGCTTAGAATAGCGAAGTGAGGAAGGAAAAACAGCCATCTGGGGGAGCAGATGTTTATAGGTTGCTGTAAAAGCTGCTTTGAAGGAATTATTTTGATGAAATCAAGCAATTACAGGGTTATTTTATATTAAAATTCTAACCATGCTGAACTTTTATTTAACTTCTCTTCCCCTCTGAGAATTCAATTAAATTCAGATTAGTTTATAATCATGAAAAAGGATATCTAATTCTTTATTCCCTCACGGCTGAGAGAACTTTGAACCCATTGTGTTAAGGTAATACAGTTATTTCTAATGGTGTAAGATTTCAATCTTAATAATGGCATGTTACCTTCAGAACATTTGAGAAATATGTTTTTCAGGAATGCTAATTAGTACCATAGTTTTTAATCACTGCTAACTCCTGTCCAGGAGTTGGAAGGTACATCCAAGTGTTAAAATAGAAGAAACCTGGTAGTGATGGAGTATGTTTGTTGACCTGCTTTGAAGGCAGGGGCACCTCTTGGGGTGTGCTGTGGCTCGTGGTGTGCACATTGCTGTGCTGCTCTCTGGTTTCTTGGAGGTTCCCATCTCGTACAGGAGGTGAACTGGCTGCTTGAGGCTTGGATGGGCACACGCTTCGCTGGGTAAAAAACTGGCTGACGGCCGGGCCCAGAGAGTTGTGGTGAGCGGAGTTAAATCCAGTTGGCGGCCGGTCATGAGTGGTGTCCCCCAGGGCTGGGTGCTGGGGCTGCTCCTGTTTAACATCTTCATGGATGATCCAGAGGAGGGGATCGAGGGCACCCTCAGTCAGTTTGCAGGTGACACCCAGCTGGGTGGGAGTGTTGGTCTGCTCGAGGGTGGGGAGGCTCTGCAGAGAGACCTGGCCAGGCTGGAGCCATGGGCTGAGCCCAACAGGGGGAGTTTCACTGAGGGCAAATGCCGGGGGCTGCCCTTGGGCCACAACAACCCCCAGGGGGGCTACAGGCCTGGGGAGGAGTGGCTGGAGAGCTGCCGGTCAGAGAGGGACTGGGGGGGTGAGAATGAGCCAGAGTGTGCCCAGGGGGCCAAGGAGGGCAACGGCATCCTGGCTGGTGTCAGCACTGGCGTGGCCAGCAGGGCCAGGGAAGGGATCTGAGCCCTGGGCTCGGCACTGGGGAGGCCGCCCCTCGCTGAGGGGGTTCAGTGTTGGGCCCCTCACCCCAAAAAGGCCATTGAGTGACTCGAGCATGGGCAGAGAAGGGCAACGGAGCTGGGGCAGGGTCTGGAGCACAGGTCTGCTGGGGAGCGGCTGGGGGAACTGGGGGGGTTCAGTCTGGAGAAGAGGAGGCTGAGGGGAGACCTCCTGGCCCTCGGCAACTCCCTGCCAGGAGGGGGCAGAGAGGGGGGATGAGTCTCTGGAGCCAAGGCCCCAGCGCCAGGCCCCGAGGGAATGGCCTCAAGCTGCCCAGGGCAGGGTCAGGCTGGCTCTGAGGAAGGATTTCTGTGCAGAAGGGGCTGTTGGGCGTTGGAATGGGCTGCCCAGGGCAGGGGGGAGTCCCCGGGATCCCTGGAGGGGTTGAAGAGTCGGGCTGAGCCAGCGCTGAGGGATCTGGGGGAGTTGGGAACGGTCAGGGGGAGGGTCATGGTTGGGCTGGAGGGGCTGCAAGGGCTTTTCCAACCCAGATGATTCTGTCATTCTGTGAAACAACCATCACTTTTCACTAGCCTGCACCAGTGTCTGTTCCTTCGTTCCTGCATTTCCTCACCCTTCTCTTCTGAAGACCTGAATTGAGTACGGTTTTGAAGTGCTAAGGCTTGGACAACAGGCCCAAGCCAGAGCTGACCCCTAGATGAATCCTGTCTATTTTATCACTGATAACCACTGTGCTAGTAGGGATTGTGCTGGGTTATAACAAACCACCTGTGCTGATGTAAAAAGTGCCCAAGTGCTGAAGTGTTGAAGCCTCAACATCAGGCCCCGAGCCGCAGCTGCTAACTTGGTGTGTAGTCATTAGTGAGCTGTGTGTGCTCACTGGTGAAAGATGTAGCTTAGATATCATATACTCATTACTGATGATGAATGTAATGCAGACATGTCTGTCCTGAATATATTTTTATCCTTCTTTGTGTAGGGGCAAGTTAACAAGGCCATGGAGCCAGCTGTCAGCCTGGGGACCAGATGTGTGACCTTGCTCTAAATAAACCATAAATCGATTAGATAAGCAGGGAAACTTCCTTGGCTTCCTCCTTGAGCCCTGGCCAGGCTCTGGGGGAATCTGACTGGGGAGTGAAACCAGATATTTTTCACTCAAAACAGAGGTGCCAGCTCTTCTGACTCGCTGATTTTGGGGTACGTAAGGCTGGGCCCGCTCGCAGCGACTTTGGCTGCCTCAGCTAGGGGTGGACACACCGCGTGGGACTTCCCACTTGCCAGGAAAGGCTCAACAAATCCTGGTGCAACCGGGGCTGCCCAGTGACTGCGGGTCTGGGTGACGGTAACGGGGACAAGGGGTGATGGATCTTTCTTAACCGCTGTTCCCTCTCTCACGTAGCAATGATTTGATGCATTACCCTGTATTTCCCTGTTTGTTTCAGTGCACTAGTCTGTCTTTTCTTACTGCATGTTTCCTGTATTACTCCGTTACATTATTTAATTATCCCCAGTAAAATACTCCTACACTTGTCACTCTGCTGTCTGAGTTTAATTGGTATCCTTAATCAGCAAAACAGGTTCCTCGTTCCAGGGACAGTTTCTCCTTTAGAGGATACAAGCCCAACCCCCAGAGAACGCAACGTCTGATTAGAGGATGTGGCCTGTCCTAGTATTGGGGCAGAAAAGTGCCAAGTGTGAGAGGTTTTATCTAATAGAAACTTGATGTTGATGAAGAGGGAGACTTGGCACATGACTTGTTTCTTCCCAGAAATAGGAACAATTAAGAGGTTAGAAATGCCTTCTGGATATCAAGTAAAATGAGAATTTTGTTTTCATGGCATCACTTTCCCTTTTGTCATTTGTGTATAGTGCTTAGCACCTTTCACCACTGCCTCAGTGGCATTAGGTGCTTTACAAATAGAAGATGAAGAGAGAGATGCCCTTCGCCTCAGAAGATACAGCTGAAATGTGAGGCAGCAATCAGTGAATGCTGACAGGAAGAAAATGTGGCAAAACCTCTGCTTCTGTGTGAAATGACAGCGCAAGCGCTGTGTTCTCTGGCTGTATCTCACTCCTGCAGCACCAAGAGAGAGGGAGGTGTAGCAATCTTTCCCCTCTGCAGTCCCAGGTCTGGTTTTGCACGGCTCCACTCTCAGTTGGCCTGGTTGGATGGCTGTCACCGTGGCACTGAGAATAGGGTCAGGTTGGCTTTCAGCACTGTCACTTTTTCTGGCTGTCAGCAGCTTGTTCAGCCAGTTCTGAAACAGAGGAGGGATATTCGGGGAAATGCTCTTTGCAGTTTGTAAATCCTAAGTAATTTTTATTAGGCTGGCTTAGCATGGAGTTTTATTGGTAAAGCTTTGGAAGATCTTGTAAGCCAACACATAATTATTACACTCTGGTATTTGCCTCAGCCACGTATTAATGACACCAGGCGCTGTGCTTGTAGGCTTGTTAGCAGAAGGTGACAAAGGAGCAGGATCAAGTAAAGAAGCCATTGTTTTAGAGCATAATCTTAACTAGTTTTAGGGCAGAAATGAGTTATAAACCACCAGTCACATCCTGTGTTGCTAAATTCTTTCCCTGTTTGCCTCATTGCCAGTGGATGTAGCAGGTGACCTCAGGGAGAGATCAAATTTGCATTGTTTCTGTAGCTTCTGTGGAAGTGTGAATGTTCCTAGTAACTCTATACCCAAAACCCAGGTCAGAGAATATAGATGTGGGTTTAGATGCAGATAGCAGCTATACTGGACTTAGGAATCATTTAGAAAAGTGAAGACCTTGCAAAGACAGATCCGTAGCAGAACCACGGAACATCTAAAAGCCCTAAGTATCTACCTTTAGCGCTCACAAACGTAATTTTGCTTTTAAGTGGGGAAAAATAATAATCTTAGGCAATGGAATTAATTCAGATTTTGTTTTATTGCTGTAGTTATGAAAATTAAATAACTATCCTGATGTGGAGACTGATAGTACTATGAGCTAGTGACTTGATGACTATTTAATATTTTTGCTACACAGGATTCTCAGCTAAACATTGTATAAAGTAGTAGTATTTCACGTTGTACAGGTACCTGCTGCTGTCATGTGGTGGCTCAAAATTCAGTCAGTGATATCTTATGATGTCTGCTATGAATTCCTAAATGGCATTGCAATGATCTGTGGAAGGTGGTTTCATTCAGCATGGAATTGTGAGATACCTTTTTATTTTGCAGCATTCGTGTGTTGTCTATGGCACATCCTTAGAGCTTGTAGATCCTTAACACTTGTAAATCTACACCACTGTCTGCTAGTTCCACATTTTGATTTTATGAAAATCTATATCCTGGTTGTAAAACAGAATTAACATGCTTGTATATTGTTCAAATTAAATATTGTTTGATAGCATACGTTGATCTCAGTACTTCTCTGTTGTCAAAAATAAAAGCAGAATCTGTAAATAGCTGTTTGTTCTTCAACCACAGATAAATATCTGCTCACATGCAACTCAGTTGTGGTAAATAAACAAAAACTGAAAGCTGCATTACTTGTTTGACCTTCTAGCTTCTCCAGACTTTTAATGCAACTTCTCTGAATTATCCCACAAGACTTCATTTTAAAAAAATAATCCATTTCTAATAGTTCCTATTCAACTGTGTAACCTAAATTTCTGTGCTCAAAGTATTTTCTAAATGCGAGTGAGCTTTCAAGTGGCTAATAAACCTATTCTGTCTTCGTGTGAGTAAAGAGCAACCTACAGATTTGAACAAGTGTAGTGTGCACGTTAAAAAAAGGTGTATGTATGTATGTATATATATATATATATATAATATATATATATATATACACAAACCCTCCACAATGTGTGTTCCAACTACATACATACATTTAATATAAAATACACATTGTATATATGACATGGATATATTGTGCACATATATATAGAGGGTTTTTTACAACTGCAAATATAGGATTTATCTTCAACTTGTTAGTGGCAAAATCTCCATCAAATCGGGCTCTTTGTGATTCCTTAAGCCTCACAAGGAGTCAGCGTCAAGCCAGGTGTAGAATTGGCATCCTGAGCTGTAGTCCTCTGAGTAGTTATCACCTGGGAGCCTCCATCCATCACACCCTTCCAGACTTACTTGCTTATTACTTTGAGACTTTTTTTTTTTAAGCTTTTATGTTGCCTTTTAGAGAACAATGTGAGGAGCTTCGCATACAGTGGATGAAGAAGCATCAGAAGGAATTGTGTGCAGACCGGCTGGCCCAGCTAGCTCTGAAGGAGGAATTGAAAAAGCAACAGAAGAAGGAGGAGCAGATGTTTGCAGAGCTTTGGGAAGAGGATAGGTTGGCTAAGGAAAAACGAGAGGCAGTGGAGAGGCAGAAATCAGCAGAACAGAATCGGGAAATCTTGGATGTGCTCAGTGCCCAAGTAGCAGTACTCAGTGCTCACAAAGAGGAGGCAAAGCAGCTGAAGGAAGAAGAGGCTCGACTGCTGGTAATTTCCATATCATTCTCAATTCGGTGTTGTTATAAGGCCCTCCTAATGATAGGCTTACCAGACATTTAGATTAATGCTTACCTTATTTGTATCTTCACTGATTCCATTAATATCTGAGACTGTCCTATTATGTTAAGCCTCTTTTCCAAAGCTGTGGCAAATGAAGTCCTGTTTACAGAGGGAAATACAGCTTTGGAAACTTAGCATTGTAAAGGCTTTTGGCATTCAAATCCTCTCAGAGCCTTTGTGGGAAATGGAAATATTTTTAAGCTTTTGCCAGACATCTTTGCAATTTTCTGATTTCCAGTTTCTTGCGGGATAGCTAGAGAGTCTTGTGAACCCACTGTAATGCGTGACACCAGATCTCAGGGCATGGTATATATGTTTAATCATCATGATAAGTGCACTGGGGGGAAGCAGCAAGTGTGTGCTGCTCCCAGAAGGGAAAGCGAGCCTGGAGCTGAGGGTGACAGCAGGGCAGGCCAGTACACTCCTTTCCAAAAAGTGTCCCTCTGTACCCAAAGGAAGGGGGCAGAGCAGAATCCCAGAATCCTTCAGGTTGGAAAAGCCCCTCAGGATCATCGAGTCCAACCCTCAGCCCGACTCTACAAAGTTCTCCCCTACCCCACATCCCCCACAGCTCATCCCAAAGGCCCTGAAACCCCCCCAGGGATGGGGACTCCCCCCTCCCTGGGCAGCCTGTTCCACTCTTGGACCACTCTTGCTGGGAAACATTTTTTCTTAATGTCCACTCTGAACCTCCCCTGTTGCAATCTAAAGCCATTTCCTCTTGTCTTGCTGGCTGTAACCAGGGTCGTCTGACATCCCAAACTGCTCAGCAGGTCTGGAGTGAGGAACTTGAAGGTGAAGCCAGGAATTCAAGTCAGCAGGTCTGGGTCAGGATCAACCTCAGGCACAGGCGTACCTGCAGCATAGCTCACGAAGGCACCAAGGGCAGGAGACTGAGTCTAACTGTAGCTCAGCCTAACTGCTGCTTCCAAGCAACTCTTCCCAGCCCTTTCTCACCCTTTTCCCAGCTCTCTGATCCAAGACTCACAGGTTGCAGAGCCTGTTGGTGCGCTCAGGACCCTGACACATACGTGAGAAGACAATTTATATGAAAAATCCCAACTGCTGACTGAATTTCAGAATCTACATCCATTTAATATATTTATTTTTAAACAAATTAGCAAGCAGTGCCTAAGCTCTCTCACCCATTAGTGCTGGCTGCTGTGGGGCATCACACTGTAGGAGGCAATGAGCTCCCTCGGCCCAACTCTTTGACCACAACCCTCCTTTTTCCTCATCTCTCCCATGTGTAGACTTGCTGCAGTTGTGCTGGCTTTAGTTCACAGCATTCTGTGTTGACTTTGTGAGTTGTGGGAGACTATTTAGTTCAGGCTTAGTCTTCGTCTTGGAGCTATTTACATGTAGCAATTGAATGAGCACTCAGGGTACTCCCAGGCACTGGAAGCTGATGTTGCCAAGAAACTCCACTACTTCTTAAAAATAATGACAATATTGAATCTAAAGCTCTGAAAATCCTGGCTGTAAAACAGTAAAGTCCTTATTCCAATCTAGACTGTAACGTTTCACTTATTTAAAAACATGCAAAAGCAAATTATTTACTTGTAAACTTTTAAGGCACTGCCAAAACTTCCAGGCAAAGAACAATTCTACTTGACAGGCCTTTTCAGAAAACCACTCTTAGAATAGAAGACTTTGTAGCTTCCCCTGAAGACAGCTGCCCTGGGCTCTGTCGATGAGATACATTTCTGATAAAGTGGTTTAGTCTCTGAAAAAAAAGTTTTCTTCAGAGGGTCCCTAAAGGAGAGGTTCTGTGTTGAAAATGGGACATCATCCTTTTTCAGCAGAAGAGGGATGTGACAGATGGCCTCATTACAAATTTCTCAGTGTGGAGTTGGTAGCCTGTAATGATCCAGGGTTTTGTCTGGGTGAAGGACACACTGTGGACAGCCGAGTGTCTGTATTATGGTTTCTTCTGGTTGTTGCAATGGAAATACATAATTTAGTGAAGCAAAACTTGCACCTGTGCTACAATAGACCATACGTGTGTATTCAGATCTCTCAGGCTGGATGACAAAACAGACAGCAACTTCTGAGTTAGCGACATTACCTACATTAGCTGCCTTTCTCCTGCTCTGTCTTTTCTCTCTGTTGTAGAATTGTGCTTTCTTGATAAGGGGATTGAAATCATGTTATTCTGGCTGTAGCCTCACAAGTGCTAGACAAATTTCTGCCATAGCACTTTGGTCCTGGCTTGCAGATGGACGGTTGGTAAGAATTTCTTTGTACATTTGCAATGTTGAGTTGCCCCATCATATAAACTTTTATAGAATAAGCACCATAAATCCCATCCTTGGCTACTCTCATACAGCTTCACTGACATCAGAATTCAGCCTAAAACATGTGCCAGATTGCCCAGTAGACTGCTGTTTCCACCTTCCCTTCCTTCTTTACTGTTCAAAGTTTTTTTTTTTTGGATTACTTAGTGGTTCCAATAATAGATAGTGAGTTTCAAAGCTGTTTTACCAGCTCCTGAAAGTGAATTTGGCCATTGAGGAAGACAGCAAACTCAGCTTTGGTCTTGAAAGACTGGAAGAGTCAATGGGTGCTTTATGTCCAGCATAATGAATTATGTTCCTTTGGAGGTGCAGTTTGTGCTTCAGTATGAGGAAGATTAGACACGTTGTTTGTGGTAAACCTGTTGGTGCGTGTTAGAATATTTATTGACATTACAAAAGAGACATTGAATTTAAAAACAGATTAACAAAAAACCTCTGTACCTTCCAGACAGCTAGGGCATTGTTCCTGAGACCTGCAGATAAGCTAATGATGGCCACAAACTGTTTTACAACTATGAGTGCTTGTAAACTTACTCAAATGCAGGATGTTCAGGAATTACATGAAGTTACTTTATTAATGCTGCTTTGGGATTTTTTTTTTTCTTTTGGCTGAATAATCTTGAATATACATATACCTGTTTGATCTTGAATATACATTTGCTAGTTTTCATTGTTTCATTCTTAAGAACTCAACTTTACATCCATTTTCCTGTTCTTTCCAATATAAAGTGGGATGGTTTGAAGACATGAAAATTCATTAATTGCCTGTCAGAATATAAGGATACAATTAGTTTGTGCAACTTTATGTCTGCTAGAGATGCACTGCTCTGAATGTCCAGCACAGACACAGGACAGAAAATATATGCAGAAACAGGAGGAACACATGGCTCTGTTACCAGTCAGTGGTTATGGCTGCATGTGAAGACTTGGATATAGATCATACATGCTGCAATTATATTGATTAAAAAAAACCCCCAACCCTCTGTCTATCCACTTGACATCCTTGGAGTGTATCTGGCATTCCAGTGTTTCAGTACTGAAGCGCGTGTGATTGTCAAAGAGAAAAATCCTGAATTCTAATGAATGGTATGCTAAAATGTTCATGCTTTAACAGGTCTAATAGATGCCAATAATTCTCTAATACCAGGAAGAAAGGCTTTAAAAATTTATCTTTGCTCTTCGATGTTCCAATCAGGCTAATTCTAGCTATCACTTAATTGGAAGTTATGTGATGATTTTACAAGGTGGCTATTTTTACTGTTGTAGGAAGAACAACAGCAACTGCTTCAGCTAGAAAGTAAACAACTTAAGATGGCAAAACTACAGAAGCAGAAGGAATGCAGGGATATGTTGCTCAGTGCAGCACAGGACAAGAAGAATCGTCTTCATGAAGAAAAACAAGATGAACTTGCCCTAGAGATGAAGATCTTAGAAAAATCTCTTCCCCACGAGGACGCAGAGGAGAAAACAAAAAGAAAAGTAAGGGCCAGAGGTGTTTGTTGTGAAGTTGTGAAGTGTTGTGAATGGAGTGATGCACTTCACTTGTAAGAGTGAAGTAGAAATATGTGCATTGATATAAAACAACGATTTAACAAAGCTTGATAGTAAATGCCACAGTGGTTTAACAAGATTCAATGGCAAGGCTCACTTGATATTTACTGCACAGAGGACAGGGGCCAGGGGCAGACAAAACTGTCAGGGAGACTCTTGTTGAGTCATGAGGTTCAGAGTGGACCCCTTTGCTTTCTAAACTTCTCAGAGAGGAGTCTAGGCCTAGCTGGATCCACCTTTACTCCCAGACACGGTCAGTGGTTTATGTCTAAAAAGACTGTATGTGCATAATCAATCCTTTCTATCCCTTAGATAAGATTTCAAAGTTTTATCATGCTATTAATCACTTAACCTGATAATCTGTTGCAGCAAAGACTCTCTAGACCTCGAGGAGTAACCTTGTGAGGTGTCCCTACTAAAGGGGAGATCCTGGCGTGCAGCCTGCTGCTGTGCAGGAGAGCTGAACCGGCCCTGGGCTGCCCAATGTTTATGGAGTAATATAATTGACTCGTATTTACATACTGACTACAGAAGATATTTCTTCCAAATTTAGATAAGTCAGACATTGCCAGCACTGTGGTCACAGAATCCCAGAATCATCTGGGTTGGAAAAGCCCTTGCAGCTCCTCCAGCCCCACCATGACCCTCCCCCTGACCGTTCCCAGCTCCCCCAGATCCCTCAGCGCTGGCTCAGCCCGACTCTTCAACCCCTCCAGGGATCCCGGGGACTCCCCCCTGCCCTGGGCAGCCCATTCCAACGCCCAACAGCCCCTTCCCCACAGAAATCCTTCCTCAGAGCCAGCCTGACCCTGCCCTGGGCAGCTTGAGGCCATTCCCTCGGGGCCTGGCGCTGGGGCCTTGGCTCCAGAGACTCATCCCCCCTCTCTGCCCCCTCCTGGCAGGGAGTTGCC
>NW_020799267.1:19425-23734 GCF_003259725.1 Athene cunicularia | reverse complement strand
GTGAGCTGTGTGTGCTCACTAGTGAAAGGTGCAGCTTGGACAGAATATGATCAGCAGCGAGGATGAAATGCTGAGAGAATGTATCCAACCTCCCTTGTTTAGCCTTGCTCAAGGCTGGAACCCAAGGGTTTGGCCTTGTTAGACCCTCCCTTGGTTCTGCCCCCCGAGCCCTGGCCAGGCTTTGGGTGGAATCCAACAGGAGGATGAAACCAGATGTTTCCACTCAAAACAAAGGTGCCAGCTCTTCTGACTCGCTGATTTTGGGGTACGTAAGGCTGGGCCCGCTCGCAGCGACTTTGGCTGCCTCAGCTAGGGGTGGACACACCGCGTGGGACTTCCCACTTGCCAGGAAAGGCTCAACAAATCCTGGTGCAACCGGGGCTGCCCAGTGACTGCGGGTCTGGGTGACGGTAACGGGGGCAAGGGGTGACGGATCTTTCTTAACCGCTGTTCCCTCTCTCACGTAGCAATGATTTGATGCATTACCCTGTATTTCCCTGTTTGTTTCAGTGCACTAGTCTGTCTTTTCTTACTGCATGTTTCCTGTATTACTCAGTTACATTATTTAATTATCCCCAGTAAAATACTCCTACTCTTGTCACTCTGCTGTCCGAGTTTAATCGGTATCCTTAATCAGCAAAACACTTCCCAAACCTCTCCCTGCGATAAAGGCCTTGCAGGCAGAGGGCAGAAGGTAGATGCTGACAGTGTTTCCCTCCACGTCCCTTTCCTTGGCTCCCTGCACAAGCTGCTCAGGCTGGCAGAAGAAAGAACAGAGAGGGAAGTGCAGAGCAGGGCTCAGTGCTCCAGCAACAACACAGCACTGGGCAATTACTGCAATCAGGACCTTCCCCCGCTGGAGAAATTTTCAGCTAATTCAGTTATTTTGTCAGCACCACAGAAGCAATTTTGCTGATATACCCAGAAGCACAGTGCTGGTCCTGACACTGCTGTCCCTGTAAATAACTACTGTCCGCTGCAAACAGCCACTTTAACTTGCAAAGAAAATCACTGTGTAGCTCTCTCCAATGTTATAAAAATTAACGGGATGTTCTTACCCTCTTTCTTACTTAATTGTAATTTTTTTGGTAAATTCCCCTTCAACTACACACAAGGCCCTGATGTTTTTTTTCAAGCCTCTGTAAGGAAGTGAAAAACCTGAATCCTTGCAAAAGTTAAACAATTTTCAAATAATTATCTTTAAGCAGCTAGTCCCTTATGTCAATGTATTTCAGCTGGCCTTATATAAAAAGTTCAGCCACAGAATTCGGAGAATGTGAATCCCAGAATCCTTCAGGTTGGAAAAGCCCCTCGGGATCAGCGAGTCCAACCCTCAGCCCGACTCTACAAAGTTCTCCCCTACCCCACATCCCCCACAGCTCATCCCAACGGCCCTGAAACCCCCCCAGGGATGGGGACTCCCCCCTCCCTGGGCAGCCTCTTCCACTCTCGCACCACTCTTGCTGGGAAACATTTTCTCCTCCTGCCCAGCCTGACCCTCCCCTGGGGCAGTTTCCAGCCGTTCCCCCTTGTTCTGTCCCTGATCCCCTGGGAGCAGAGCCCAGCCCCAGCCTCTCTGCAATGTCCTGTCAGGAGCTGCAGAGAGGGATGAGGGCTCCCCTCAGCCTCCTCCTCCTCACCCTGAACACTCCCAGCTCCTTCCCTGGCTCCTCACAGGATTTATTCTCCAGCCCTTCCCCAGCCTCGTTGCCCTCCTCTGCCCTCGCTCCAGCCCCTCCAGATCTCTCTGGGATTGAGGTGCCCAGACCTGGACACAAGGCTCCAGGTGTGGCCTCACCAGTGCAGAGCACAGGGGACTGTCACCTCCCTGCTCCTGCTGGTCACACCAGTGCTGACACAAGCCAGGATGCCGTTGGCTTTTTTGCCCACCCGGGCACACTGCTGGCTCACGTTCAGCTACTTAATCTCCTCAAATCCCACAGAACCAGAAAATATACAGTTAAATCTCTTTCTGCTCTAGAGCTTGGAAGAGAACTCACCTCTCCTGCTCCAAGGAACAGCACTTTCTGCTCTGCAAGTGGTCTACCAGTGGCCTTCTGCGCTGCCAGCAGTCCTGCCAAGGCCACTGAAGCTGTCCCTGTAAAAGCAGTACAAATCTTAGGTGAGCTGAACAGATCTACGTGGCAGATTATCAGTTTAGGCGAAGTTTCTGCATGTACATTAAGGAACATAAAACAACGGGCATACCTTGAATATCATCATTGAAGGTACAATATTTCTCTCTGTATTTTCTTAAAAAACGAAAAGCGTTGTGGTTTCCAAAGTCTTCAAATTGGATAAGTGTGTTCTGGCCATACCTACAGAACAGGGCAAATATTGCCATCACTAAACCCATAAAGAAAATACCATGCTTTTAAAACAAATTCTGCAGGTAATCACTTATCTTTGGGAAGAGGATGCCCTCAGGCCTTTCACTGCTTAAAACAGTTCTATCTCTGTTCTGTGTGTATTTAACAGACAACTACAAGCAGCATGTTGCAGGTGACGGAGAAAATCACTCCAGAGCCAGAAATACAGCCACGTCTCTTAAATTCTGGTCCTGTCTTTATTCTTTAAATGACTGTCTCAAGGACAGTGTGTTACGTGGGGGGTTTTGCCAGCAGTTTTGGCCATACTTCCATAGAGAATATTCAGTGTCATACCTGTCTGTAATGGCTTCCATAAATTCATCAATTAGGTCATCGTAGACCTGTGAGCGATCCCTCTTTTGGTATAGGCCCATATAAAATGGATCTTTTAAGAGTGTCTGAAAAAGAATAAATCAGAGACAGCAGCAGGATGAATCACTTCCTCAATACACACTTTCCAAAGTTCATAGTAACACACTTCTCACCGAAGGTACTGCATTTATAGAGCCACTGTAACTGCCTCCAGTCTATTGCAATGTTCAGTAATTTCAGCTGGCACTTGAGGTTGCTGATGGCTGCTTTTAAAGCGGAACAAATCAATACTGTGAACAAGAAACTGCTTTAATAAATCTGATTCACATTTCCAGCTTCTTAAAGTCAGGTCAACCTGACTGTCTATTTTACAGTGTTCCAGCATTCAAATTACTTCCAAATGCACCGTTTCACTGACAAATTAACTGGCGTTTGTCCATCACTCATATGTGACTGTAGAGTGAATTCTAAATCCTTTACCCTTCCATAAAATATTTGGTTTTATCTTGAAGAAGTGCTCAAACAAAAATCTTCTCTAATAGTACTAAATACTCCCACATAAATACTTTTCACAGGGATAATTTATGGCAGGCAAAGTTCAGTCAAACTCACTGTATTATCAGTTCCAACGTCGATGCACACGGGCAAGCATTTATCTGGATGTATTCCTGCACAGGCTGTATACAAACACAGTTTTCCTACTGGAATTCCCATCCCATACACACCCAGGTCTCCAAGACCTAATATTCTTTCTCCGTCAGTGACGACAACAGCCTGAAAACAAAAGCGGGTGAAATTATATATGATCACTGAAATTTATAAAGTTTAGAGTAATAGCAGCTGTGGGTTTTATTTCCAGGCAAAAATTCAGGTATGCTTGCACAGTCAAACAAAGAATGGGTGACAAGGAATATTTTACTTGAAGCAATAATGTTTAATGTTAGAATCTGCTGTGCTCCTTTGCGGAAATCCACTGCCCAGACCTTTGAAAGCTAAGTGGGAAGGATCCAAGCTGCCGTGGGGAACTGCAGCTTGTAACTTGGGTTTATGGTTTCCACTTGTAAATCCAGACATGAAAAAGTTTGTCTAAGTATCATTCACCTCATCTCCCCTTGTGGTTCTCGACCCAACTGGGTCAGACTGGATTTAATGGTAAAATCTGGACCTCCCAATTACCACGTCTGTGTCCTAATCTGAGGACAAGATCCTCTCTCCTACTGCTACATAACACAGCAAGACCCAGAGGTGCATCCCCCAATACCTTCCCAAAAGGCGGATTATATGAAGTAAAATTAAAAGTTTGGCAAGAATACTTTGCATCTTCACTGTTTACTCAAACCATAAACCTCATATTTAGGATAAAACACCGTTCTTCAAAATAGACATTGGCTGTATTTCACCATCATCCTCAAATAGCTAAGGATGAATTATTTAGTCTTTACATTTCCATCAAATGCTAACAAATCTTAAAAAGCTCAATTGAGATTAAATAACAACCAGAAAAAAATTTTAAAAAATTATACAGTGGTAGTACCTTAACGTCATTCTCTGGCCAGTTGTTCACAATTGACCTTATATGGCCTCTGTCCGAGATAGAAATAAATAATCCTCTGAAAGAAGAAAACAAA
>NW_020799267.1:0-19375 GCF_003259725.1 Athene cunicularia | reverse complement strand
CCTTGGCTCCAGAGACTCATCCCCCCTCTCTGCCCCGTCCTGGCAGGGAGTTGCAGAGGGCCGGGACGTCTCCCCTCAGCCTCCTCTTCTCCAGACTGAACCCTCCAGTTTCTTTTACATCCCCTGCCCCAGATCAGGAGCAAAATCATGAGTTTCTTACTGTCTTTATCACAGCAGCTGCACTACACAGCCGAGTCCTCACAGCAGCGAAGCATTAGCCCTTCCTCCACACAGCACTCAAGCCTTCAAGTGAGAGGGCTCTAGAAATACATTGAATTGCATTGAGAACACTCTGGAAATGAGCTGAAATGACTGCCAGTCTGAACTGGTGTCCTCCACACGAAACTAATAACCTGAACGGTTGTTCTGAAGTCACTGCTGAAGCCAAACCAGATCCCAGCCAAGCTGTGGCAGAATAACTGACAGCTGATACAGATCCTCAGACTCTCAGATGTGATTCTGAGAGCTGGAGAAAGCCACAGCACTCCCCTCGGAATTAAAGAGCTGCATGGCATTTAGGAAGAGCTGGAAATGAGGCTGAAGCCCTGCATGCGTGGTATTTACGTGCCACATCACCACTTCTGTTTTCAAATGTTGTGTTTTCCAATATAAACTGGGTTTTGAGATATTATCTAATGGACTTTTACTGCCCTGAACTGGCACCGAGTCTTGTGTAGCTGAATCCAAATGAAAATGAAATAAAACCTTTCCAAACCTTAGGCAAGTACACGGAAAAAATGATACGAAGAGTAGCAGCAATATTTATCTATTGTTCTTACTTTGGTCTCCTGAAGATGTGTCCATACTGGGAGCAGGCCAGGCCTACAGTTGGTGTATATACAATTGGCATTAAGCGCTCAATATCATCTTGTAACACCCTGTAGAATAATTTTTCATTTCTCTCTTGGATTCCCATTATGTAAATATACCTGAAATTAAGCAAAAGAAAAAAAAACAAAAAACAAAAAACAACCACTTATTGTTTCACATTTATGCTTATTTAAAACACCGTGAAAAATGTCAAAGCAAGCCCCAATAATTCTCCATGTAATAATTCTCCATGGAATTCCTGCTTCCACCTGAGTCGGGCTTTGAGCAACAAACAAAAGCTGGAAAAGAGAGAGCAGCAGTACTAAAAAGCTGAAATAAAAATACTGACACACCACGCATGCTAACAAGTTCATGTGCAAATGTGCATTGGGATAAAAGATAACCCATGGATTGATTACAGGATGCAGCTGGGAGTCTCATTACTGTTTAAAAAAAAAAAAAAATTATCAGTGAAAGAATTTTTCATCCCTCGAAAGTAAGATATTGACAGTGAGGTCTTGTTAATCCTAACGTTTAACACAGCTGTAAACCAAATTAACTCCTAACAGAAAGTTCATTTATGGACTTAACCTAGGTGTGTAAATTAAACCTGCATTTTTGCAAATTTACCTACAATCTGCCATGTATCAATTGGTATTCAGTCTTGCTGACCCAACAACATCAAGACAATGAATTAGTGGCTCATCTTAGGCTATACCAACCAGGCATTTTGCCAATACGGATGACATGACTGTTGCAGATCAGCAAGTGCCATGATGTGGATTTAAAAGTCATCTTTCCGTTTTCATGAGAACAAAAGGGTTTTGATGTGGTCCAGTAAGCTTCAAACCATTCCGGCGTTCCTCTTGCCTTTAGAGACAGCGTATTTTTACATGCAGATATACACAGGCTTAGAGGAAAACTGTAACAGGATGCTAAAAACATGCCTGTCTAAACAAAAAAAAAAAAAAATCAAACCCTTCACATTTCTTTTAGCAAACCAGCGGGCTAAACAACAACAAAAAAATGATCTAAAAAAAATTACACATTATGAGACTCAAAATTCTCACCCTGTAATTCCTTTCTAGCAGGAACTACTGTATATGATAAACACGGTTTTTCATACCTAATCATCAAACCCTCAATTTACCTTCATTCTAGCATGGGCTACCTGCCCCCTCCTCTCCCCTCAAGAGTTCTCTCCTCTGACAACCTGCCACTTAAATCTTACAGAATATTACAGAAACGCGTGTTACATATCGCAGCAAGGTTTGAAAAAAAAAAAGGCTCCCCAACCTCATTCAGCCACATGATGAATGGACAATTGATGAAAGCAGTTTTCTGGGCAAAAATAAAAATAACCAACAACTGAAAAACCCAGTGGAGGCACAGAAACATTGTTTGTTTATCCCCGTGCAATATTTTATAGCAATTTCCAGTTACTTGCGTGACACAACAAGGCCAGAGGAGCGCTTACTTTTCCAAGGGGTCAGTCATTTTTGCCAAATTCTTATGGAAACGTAAGGCTTGAATGTCCTGTGTCTCTATTTTAGGAGGTAGAAGTCCTTGCAACCCAAGCATCTGTCGTTCATGTAATGTAAATGCCATACCCTGAAAAGAAGAGAGGTGAGAAATAATTAGTTCTTCCTCGAGCATTTCTGGTTACAATCTATTTGCCATTCTGACTACCCGCTGCATCCTTTTCTCACGGCACGTGTCACAGCGGGCAGGGTTTGGATACATTTGCCTCTGCTGGGGTTTTCCTCATCCTTTGTGGGTCTCCCTTTTGTCCACTGCTTCTCCCCATCTCCGAGTCCTCACGCCTTTTGCCACCTTTCATTTTTCTCTGTGAATCTGGAGAACAACTAAAAGATCCCACACACAGACGGGCTAAGGTTTAAAACTGAACTAACAGCTGTTTCTTGAATTGTTTCACAGGAACATAAAGTGGACCGAGAACATGTGTGTCACCCAGTCTGGGCCCTACAATCACAGAGAGTAACATTTAGTCCTCGGAGTTTTGTATTAATCGCTCCGTTTGCTGCTTTTCTCTGCAAGTTTTCAGTAATCCAACCAGATGCCAAAGTTACTGAACCACCCGAACGTTTCTGTTGAGATCACAATTCAACCCAAATCCTTCATTTTTTTACTTAGGGCTAGAACTAACCTATTCATCTCCAACCGTAGTTGTCTCCTACTAAAAAGCTTCACTTGTAACAAATTAAAGTTTCAGAAGAGTTAAACTGCAAAAATAGTCCACCACGTCCATTCTTCTCTGTTTCAAGGTGGATGAAGAGTTTTAGTTATTGTCATTTAAATACTAATCTGAATTATTTAACAATATCATTCAATAAAACTGCCTTTTCACTTATTACACAGAACAACCTACTGTGAGCAACTTAACTCAAAGTTTGCTACTTCCAAACCAGCACTGATAAACTTTCCTTATTTCAGTTTATCCAACGGGGTCAGTTCAGTGAACGATCAAATCAATATTTGGGAATGCAGGAGGTGAAAAGGCAGGAAAGCCTTTGTCGGGCCAAGGCTGTGCATCAAATTTGTAAGCAAAAACAGAATTGGAAAGGGAAAGGTCTATTAGCTGTAACGTTCTGAAAGAGATGGAAACAAGAAACCCGAGTTCTGCTCACAAACAACATTTCCTTTGTTTACTAAAGCAGCTAGATTAAAAAACAAGAGCATATTTTCTCAGATTTCCTCACGCTGGAAGCCGATTCTTACTGCCAAGTGAAAAAAACAAAAAGGTTTAAAAACTCGTATAAGGTTTGTTTTATCCCTTGTAATTACACTCCAAATTCCTCCTGCAATCGGAAAAAACCACAAGAAAAAATTTAATATTTTCCCACACTTGAATGGTTACAACGAATGTAACTATCCCTTAGGAAAAACCATCATTAAAATAATTAATATTTTTTGCATAATATTTCTCTTTGCTTATTTAAATCACAGTTGTTTCGACTACACTGATTTGAGCAGTTCTGGTTTTCTGTACTAATTCTAGAATATGTTCTCAAGCAATAAAATATTTCAAGAGTTAGCAAGAAAAAAATGAACAAAACCAAAAACCTGCCGTTTTGCAAAAAATACTCGCAGATATTTTCTTGAAAAAAAAAAAAAAGTGTTTAACCCTAAACTAGATCAATGCTTTGGATTTCTGACAACTTTCCATATAGTAGATTTGACCTTAAATACTGAACTCAATTTATCCTTTTCCTACTATCTGCGAGTCATCCACAAAGCATTGTTTTCTTTCCTCATGTAACTGTTATTCTCAAGTGTTCTTCCAATCTGGTCTGTAGATAAATTTCAGATGACGGTTTGTCCTTTAATTTTTTTACTCTTGTTGCTGGTCTTTTGCTGGGTGTAACAGTCACTTTAGCCACGTGATAATTTTTTCTGAAAACTGATTTGAAGAATCCAAACTTTCCCCTGAGAACAACAACCAGCCAGAAGCACTGGCATGAGAAAAAAGCACCAGGAACACACATTGAATCCTTTTTTTTTCCTTTTTTTTTTTTTTTTTTTTTCCCCCCTATATTGCAAAGGATCTACTTTAGTTTCACTCCTTCATATTTCATGAGAAATACTGAAAAATTCTCTAGGAATGTAAATGCATCTTCGGCTATCCTCCCTTTCTCCTTAACGACCTTCTAATTTGTCATCATCGGCAGTTTATAACTTTTTAAACCAACCTATTTCCCAAGACAAACTGTACTTGTAGTGCAAGTGATTTAAGATACAAAGCTGAGTACAGCTGGTAAGCATCTGTCATATTTTGACTGTTACTTTAGGCACTACAAAATCAAAAATATGCCGAAAGATTTATGATATTAAGAATTAAAAAAAAAAAAATAAAATTAGTCTCTTTTCAGACGATATATAAACCCTGGCCAGTAAAACCACTGAAGTCACTAGTTTAAGGCATGTCAAAGGCCAGAATCCCTTCAGTGAGGGGTTCCATACTGGCTACACTGACATTTTACACTGAACTGGCTGAAATATCTCACTAGCAAAACCTACGTCCTCCCCATCAGCAACTCTCAAGTCCCTTAAAATCTTTAAAAAAAAAAAATCTACCTAATTTCTAATTTCCACTATGAGCATGACAATGGGACATGGCTTTGCCTTAATTTCCCTGTACAGCAAACCCAGGGACCTTAAACTACCCGGATCCTTAATCATATCAAATGAGCCCTGAAGTTAGTACCAAGCAGAACAGCCACCCATTTTTATTCAGTTTATTCAGGTTTTTTCCAGTCTGTAGGCAACCTGGTTTTTCAGTGTATCTGGAATTACGGTAACATTAAAACACAGTGAATTCTTTAAGTGGTACTAAGTACTTCCAGCTGTTTATTTACGTGAAAATTAGATTTTAAACGCATTAAAAAAACGCTTTAATTTTTGCCCAGGCCTAACTCAGGAACCCAAATGCCATCAGCCTCCATACAGAAATTTAATCCTCGTGCCAACTAGGACAGAACAAGTTTAGTCCAGAGCAGCACTATAAAAAACCCAGAGCCCTTCCCAACACTTGCTATTCCCATTCAGTATCTTGGTCCATGACCATCAGCTTGCCTCCTGGTTTGGAATCTGCAAAACAGATTTTTTTTTTCTTAAACTAGTGTGCCTAGGAGCTGCAGTGTTACAGATTTCCTAACCTTGTCCCTCCTTTTCTAAACCCCAGTACGGTTTGCCAGAACCAGCCATCAGGCCCCAGTGAACTGGGGATGCTCTCAGCAATTTACAGCAGCAGGACTGATGGTCTCAAAGGCACTTAAGACCCCAGCACCTACTTAAGGGGCAAATTCCCTCTGGTTTCCACTGGGATTAAATGTCTAAATACTGTAATGATCCCAAAAAGGGATCACTTTTTGGTTTCCTTTGACCCACAGGGCTAGGTGCCTTTTCTCCGAGCGTTACTCACTGACTTACACTTAGATTAGTTTCCTTAATCCTCCTTACAGCTCAGAAAATAAAAGGTGTCCTTTCTAAAATAAAGCAGGGAACACATCTAGGAGAAAACCCAGCACACTTCAAAGACCACAGACAAACTAATTAATACTCACGGACAAATTTCTTGCAACAAAACCAACATAGTGCCATGGGGGTTAAAAAAAAATAATTAAAAAAAAAAAAAGGCTAGTAAAATGAAGCATTGACAGTTTTTTAGTCAAGACAAGCTCACTGTGCCTTTAATCCACAAACGATCCGGGACGGGGATCTCACTTCAGCCCTAACAACTGGGCTCTACTACACAAAGCAAGTGGTGCTATAAATACCAGCATATAAAAATTCTAGTTGCCAACTTTGGATGAAGGTGAACAGGAGAGCTGAATCCTGCAAGTGTGACTTTTATAGCACCGCTGAGTAAGTAATACTGAGAGGTTTCTAAGCAGAGAAGGACTAGTGGTGATAATTTTTACCCCTCTTGCAAAGTTTTGCAGGTATATATGTATCGGAGGGGATACTTTTACCTGATACTCTCAAGCATTCTGAAAACCTGTAGAGTTTTCAACAAATAACCCATTCATAGCCCCTGGAAAAGATGTAAATGCAAAATATATCCAAACACGCCACTGGTTTGGAAAATGAGTTAGCCTACTTCACAGATTTAATCAAATGGTTTTCGTGTAACTTCTAGTCCTTAACATATTCAGCAGTACACAGGAGGCTTTGAAGTAGCATCATAAACAGTTTTTAAAGATTTTACATTGGATTGTGGGCTGCTGCTTCTCTCAACTCTGCTTCCTTTTGCTAAATCACAAAGTTCACTGTTGCACAACGTCTCCCCTGCAAATTAAAAAAGTTCACTCATACGAATCAAAGGTGTATCTGCTATCTCAACCATAGATTCAAAGTTTCTCTGTGTTCATGAGAACAGTGTAGAATATGGAAATCTCCTTTCATTTTTTTTCTTCATTTTTTTTCAACTCTATTTGATATCTTTATTCTTCCCAAACCAGCACAGGATATACACTGGAGGGCATGGCTGATTGAGCGCAGCCATCTGCTGAGCTGTGAAAGGATCCAGACCTTCCCCTGGTTATCCAGCCTTTGAAGACCTCAGTCCCTCTGCAGGCAAAGCTGCCACGAGCTCTTGTACCACCTCTGTTCTCTGTGAAACCAGATGTAAATCACTTTGGTTGCTGAACCAGACCTTAGCTAACCTGCAGTAGCTCTCATTTACTAACAATTCAGCTTCAATTAAAAGAAGAAAATGGGAAAAAGTCAGGATCAGAAAGCCTTTATACACCAGTGAGGAAGTCATCCAGCCCTCTCTAGGGTTTGTTTCCAACCACCAACGGGTATGGTACATCACAAATCATGAGCATGATGACTGAGATGGTTCATCTACACCCTATAGCATCACTGAACGCCTCAGAGACATTTTATCAGCCTGCTGTTTTTCTAACTGAGCAGACGCCATTGCTTTTGTTCCCCTTTAATGGCATTAGCTGTGCAATAAAAAAAAAAAAAAAAAAGAGAAACCAGTTTCAAAACCAAGACAGCTTCCTTCCTTTCTCCACCCACCATCCCCGCAGTGCACCAGCCCTGAGCAGAATAACTGATCTAAGTTAAATGAGGTGCAATGCTACCTACCACCTTTGGCACTTATAGCGCCTTTTCAGCCAGATGATAAAAGCTGGTTACAGATTAAACAGCTCCATCTCTCCACGTTGAATTCCCCTGAAAATCATGCTGATCTCAAGGAAGCTGAGAAAAGCTGCAGAAGCTACAGAGGCACGGCCATGCAACCTCCATCCAACAACCCTGCCACCTCCAAACCAGTTGGGCAGGAGATTAAACTTTTGGGCTGAGGAGGGTGTGTGTGCACAAAGAAACCAGCAGTTTCTATCAGTTTCCTGCCTTCTAGGATCTTTCTTCACGACTGATCAGAAAGTGCTGGTAGTATTTCAAGTGCCGAGCAACATGACAATTACCGTTTGCAGTACGGCTCCACATCCTGTTTATCCTGGTTTCCCCAGGAAGGCATTGGGTATTCTACACCCTGGCTGCTCAACCCAACTGACAAGAGTCTAAAAAAAAAAATATTAAAATGAAATTAAATGTGTCAAAGACCAGGTGAGAAAGGGCGGGGGAAGAGGAAAGGCAGAACCTGCTTTTAGATCTTAAAGTTCATACAGTCTTTCTTCACATTCTCTTGTCCTATCCTATTTATTCTGATCAACTAGCTTTAATTTTCTAGCTTTGATTTTAGGTTGGCTCTTTGTTTGATTGGTTTTTATTCTGTATTGGAAACACAGAGTTTGGATATTTGCCGGGAGTCAGTGAGGTCACCTACATCTTTGTTACGAAAACTGATTCTTTAAACAAAGGTAACATCAGAGTATCTGAAGTATTCAGTATGGCATAGGTGAAAATAAATTGGGCTGAAAAAGTTGGGAATTAATACAGATGAAACTGCGATTAGTGGTCTTGCTAAACAGAAATTCTGAAAACATATGGAAGACAGACACTGGGCCAGTTCCTCAGGAATCAGTCTGGGATTAAACTGCCACTTGTGACACCATCAGTGAATTTTTTTTTTTTTTTTTTTTAATTTTTAATGTATTCCCACGCACACATGCCCAGGCATATACATACGTACAAATACGTGTGTGTTTAATGCAACGTCCTAAAGATATCTGCCGAAGCTACAAATTTGAGAGGCACTGTCAATACAGGAGAATGATATTAAAAAATGAAAGAACCAAACAATATTGAGGAACAGAGTAATAGAAAAAGGAACCAACTGTACAAAATACGCTTAGAGAGTAACAAGAATTGATGGCACAAGGTAGAAAAATCACCAACTAAACTACAGAAAGTGTCACAAATTATTCGGAGTCACAAATTTGCTGCAAGCACACAAAAAGCCAACATAGGAATAATGTTACAGGTCACATATTTCCAGTGAAGATAAAAGCCTGCTGATACCACTCTACGCCAAGGTCAGGGATCATCTCATGCATCATCTATTCTGTGCTGGAAGAAGAAATCCTGCCCCTTGAGTGAGAATCCAAAGCATTACCACCATATAAATAACAATTTAATTGCCAGTAATAAACAAATGAGACTGCCCTAACAGCGTTCTAAGCACCCAACAAGCTTAAAATGCTGCCTTGGCACAACAGGGATCTCCAACAGAATAAAAGGTCCTGAAACCAATCAACTGTAATTCGAATCCCTGTCACAGAGCAGAAATCAAACATCACGGAAGATCGTAAATACACACGGATGCCAGCAATGGAGTTACAGTATGTTCTGCAATTGTTTTGGCTGCAACAGCAAGGGCATTACTGATATAGCTCATGACCTTTTCTGAGCCACCCTTCAGACAAAAAAAACCCAAACCAGTTGATATAGGTGTAGCATGCACCTGCAAAAGGCAGGTAAGGATGGGAAATGGGAAAGAAAATTTTAAAAATCTACACATGATAAGAGAAAAACCTGCTCCAGTGGCAAAGAACAAGAACAGATTAATCTGCACGAGGGGAGGGGATGGCTTTCTGTTAGTGCTGCTGCCATCTTGCAGTTATTTTAGGGCCAACGTTTCTTAAAGGAGATCAAATATTCTGGAGACTTGATAGAGACTGTAAAAACTAAACATAAACAACTAAACCACGAGTCATGGAATGATGATCTCAACAAGCTGCCAGTGAGAGATAAAGCCCTTTATCTGTGCCTGTATGTATATGATATATACGCACGAGGCACTGTGGGCAAGAAAAACACAAAGGGTAAAGTACTTTGCATATTTAGTCAATCATTTATTTCTCTGCTGCATTTCCAAAAGACATTTCTGTACAGATACAGTATCCAATATCAAGCAGAAGCACTTCACTAGCTTACAGATCCATTCATACAGGTGTCAGCCTTAACACCAAACAGAGCCAAACAAATGTGGAAAGGTTGTTTTCCCCTCTCACAAGTATCATTTCTTGGAGATACTCAAAAATAAATTAAAAAAAAAAAACAACAAACAAAACACAGCAGCTATTAATAAGCAGTTCTCTGCTATTCCCTCCTCAAAAAAAAAAAAAAAATCATAAAAAATACTGCATTATACTCAGTCCACCAGAGAAGTCCAGGCTTAAAAAAAAAAAAAAAAAAAAAGTTAGAAAGATATTACCACTAGAAAAACAGTAAGAAATGACCTATTGTTTTTGTTTCTGCATACTGTTGCATAATCAGCACTTGGAAAAGCTTACAGGGCTTGAAATAATTACTACTGGCATGTCAAAGTGTTTATAGCTCAGGAAAGTCTCGAGATAATCTGACCCTGACAAATCACACCAATCCACTCTTTTCTCCTTCCCCGACACAGCAATCCCAAGTTTACTTTTGCAGTCAGCCAGTAACTTCGACACTTCTCTCTCCGTACGCAACCTGCGTTCATGCAGTATCAAGGCATCTCGTGCGCAACTATACTGTACAAGAAACAGTAAAAAACGTGGCTGCAGGTCTGTATTGTGTCATCTTCTTTCTTTTCAGGCCACTTAGGAGTCACACTTGCCAAAAGACACACTGGAGCAATTCTCCCTGTAGTTACAGGGAGAACACAAGGAGATGCAGCTTGCAGTTCCTACCCTGACAGCCTCCCCAGATATTCGGAGCCCACTGGCCAACTTGTGACAAGAAGAGAGGGTCAAAGAAAATCAGAAAGAAAAAAAGAAAAAAGGTTTTGCCACGCAGAGGGAAGAACCAGCCTAGTCCTGCTGAGAGAAAGGCTTGGGGTTATGCATCGGGCTTCTCTCTAGGGGAGAGGAGGAGTCAGGGTCATGGGCAGAAAAGGAAGGGAAGGAAATTTAAAGTGAAGGGGAAATATAAGGCAGTACAGAAGGGGGAGAAAAATGATAGAATAGGGAAGAGGAGAAAAGCCATTAATGGGGAAGAGACATTAAAAACACAGGATAAAACTATTCAAATCCAGCTTCCATAGCTCCATTGCTCATGAAATACCCTGTCAGAGGCAGCTAGATCTGTCACCTTTCCTGGCTACTTTCAACATCTCGGATCAGCCAACAACAGCCCTTATCTAATTTCTCACTCGTTTTAGTTTACACATTGTTTTGATATTCCTAAAGGCTGCTACTGCTGTACGAAAAAAAAAAAAGAGATTGGGGATGGGGAGGTGGAGAACAGGAAAAAAAAAAAAAAAAAGGAAAATTTTTCTGGAGGGGTAAAAAAAAAAAAAGCTACTTTCTTGAGAGAAATTCCTCCCACTAAACATAACATCTCTACCTCCCAGCTCGCTCTATTCAAGGCTTATTTTTAGATGCTCTCTGTCCGAATCGCCACAGGGATGTTTCTTACTGATATGGCTCGGTCCCAATTCAGTCCTGCAGGAAAAAGCCAGGACTAGGACAGAGAAGCTAACACTTACCAGCAAGACTGAACTCAGCATTAACATTTGCAAACTATGAAATACGAGTTGTTACCTTCTAAAGCTTTACTTCAGTTCAACCAGCCGCAAAACTAAACCAATAGTCAGAAAGAATGAGTGATTCTTCGTCTGGCAAAAGGAGGCAGCAATACTGATTGTGTAAACCACAGCAAAGCAGGGGAAGAGCAGGCTGACAGAAGCAGAATCACAAAATCCCAGAATCAGGGAGGTTGGAAAAGCCCTTGAAGCTCCTCCAGCCCAACCATGACCCTCCCCCTGACCATTCCCAACTCCCCCAGATCCCTCAGCGCTGGCTCAGCCCGACTCTTCAACCCCTCCAGGGATCCCGGGGACTCCCCCCTGCCCTGGGCAGCCCATTCCAACGCCCAACAGCCCCTTCTGCACAGAAATCCTTCCTCAGAGCCAGCCTGACCCTGCCCTGGGCAGCTTGAGGCCATTCCCTCGGGGCCTGGCGCTGGGGCCTTGGCTCCAGAGACTCATCCCCCCTCTCTGCCCCCTCCTGGCAGGGAGTTGCCGAGGGCCAGGAGGTCTCCCCTCAGCCTCCTCTTCTCCAGACTGAACCCCCCCAGTTCCCCCAGCCGCTCCCCAGCAGACCTGTGCTCCAGACCCTGCCCCAGCTCCGTTGCCCTTCTCTGGCCACGCTCGAGTCATTCAATGGCCTTTTTGGGGTGAGGGGCCCAAAACTGAACCCACTCATCGAGGGGCGGCCTCACCAGTGCCGAGCCCAGGGCTCAGATCCCTTCCCTGTCCCTGCTGGCCACGCCAGTGCTGACACCAGCCAGGATGCCGTTGCCCTCCTTGGCCCCCTGGGCACACTCTGGCTCATTCTCACCCCCCAGTCCCTCTCTGACCGGCAGCTCTCCAGCCACTCCTCCCCAGGCCTGGAGCCCCCCTGGGGGTTGTTGTGGCCCAAGGGCAGCCCCCGGCATTTGCCCTCAGTGAAACTCCCCCAGTTGGGCTCAGCCCATGGCTCCAGCCTGCCCAGGTCTCTCTGCAGAGCCTCCCCACCCTCGAGCAGACCAACACTCCCACCCAAGTGGGTGTCACCCACACGGTGTCAGAAGGTGGTGTTGGAGTCCTTATACCATAGATGTCCGTGTCATAAACTTGAAATGATCACTGACACCTCCATCAGTTGCACCCTTGCTTGGCTGTGGCCCAGTACACCTCCTGGAGGTGGTTTAACCCTGGAACAAGGTCCACTGGACGATTACCAGATGAAGATAAGATATTTGATGATCACACACACTACCAACCTTGTTTGTTCGGGGGTTTAACATCAGTGGCTTGCCTTTTTCTTTCGTATGTGCCCCACGACATGCCATGGCACAGGGAGTGGCAGCTACTCGTAGTCGGGAGAACATTTTTTATTTTCTTTTTATATCGCACCTGGGAAGAAGAAAAGAAAATCATTAATTCAGACGCAGAGGCAGAAGAACTAATGTTCACATTTGTAGGCCATCTGTTGTAAAAGAAATACGTACATGCTAGATAAGACTCTGTGCTCAAACACGGTGATAACAACCCAAAATTGCCTTGTGGCTGCCAGGAGGGATAAAAAGAAGGAAGGCTTTACAACGAGAGTGCATGAACGAGTGGAGAGAACACACAGGGATCCTAACGTGAGCTAGCACTATGCTGCGGGTTGCAGCCAGCCAGCATTCACTAGGTGTTGTCCTTATAACTGCACCATAAACTCAGAGCAGAATTGCCATTAGCAAATATTAACCTTCCGCGGTGACCCATGCGACTGGCACCAGCGCAAACACCAGGGAGGACAGAATGGCTTGGGCTAGTGCGGCAAAACTATTTAAGCTGAGTTTTTCCAGTGGCTTTCTGACAATGAAATCTTGTGGCCTGGACAACCGAAAGGAAAGAAACTCTGTCTGTTAGAGTACTAAAACTAGATTAGAACGAAATGTAGAATTCAAATGGTCAAAATTTCACCGAACTCTGGATTCCATGCTTAGATTTTTTTGAATTCCAATCCTAAAAAGAAGTTATTTTCAGAGAGAAGATATCCTTTTCAATAAAGGATATATTTCCCTAACAAAATAAAAAATTTGTTAGCAGCACTCACGAGCTTAGTTCTTAATTTCGCCGGGTGACAACCCCTCTCAAACTCATTTTATTCAACGAATAATGGCAAGCTCTTTGGAGGCAGAAATTATCATTTATTACATGCTTGTACAACGCAGTACCACCAGGGAATATGAACTGGACTCATCTCTAAACGTCATTTCACCAACACAGAGAGCCTTTACACAGGAGCACGGCCTGCAGGAAGAGAGATTAAGATGGCAGACATGGCTCGCACGCAGTATCGTGCAGAATCCTGACATGGGAGAGGGAAAAATAGATCCCTTTAGCCTACACAGTGAGTGGAGGAAGGCAGAGATCCAGGATCGGCGGGGCAGGGAAGTCCTTTCCCTCTCCGTTGCAACTGGTGTGGGTGGGGGATCCCTACAGCCCGTGCTCCATCCTTCCCTGGCCCAGCAGCGCGTTCACATCCCAGACACACACAAGGACAGTAAAGCAGGTATGAGCCATTTTCAAGGAATGAAATGATGCATGGTTTGCATTTTTAATTTCTTCCAGATGGAAGCCAAAATTAGATTAAGGAACAAAACTTCATTATCTTAAATATAGCCTGAATACTTTAGAAGACCTTTCTGTAATCAAATTTACACATAATCAGCTTTTAAGATGGCAGACCGATCTTACAAGTTGCAATCCCGGGATTTGCTTCAAAATCTTTCCAAAAGAACGTCCAAACATTTAATATTTTGCAGCGTCAGTTTCTCTTCTATAAAGCCTAGAGGAAAGCAGCGCTGACATTCAGCGGGATCCCTTTCCCTCATCCTTTGTTTGTTTGTTTAGGCCTTGCAATTGGGAAAAGTTCCACTCAAAACCCATGTGTTTAGTTGTTTCGTGGTAAAGAACATAAATTTATTGTGTGGAGACAGGAGGAATGGAAGCCTTGCCAGCACTACAAACAAATGTTGCTTTTAACATGATAATTCCTCCCTAAACCAGCTCGCGGTGGACTAAACACAGCTGGTCTGCCAGAACTCAGGGCAGCTGAAAATCAGGAATAGATAAGTGAAATTACATTTGTGCTGCAGCATAACCAGCCCTTCGGAATGACAAATTCAGTCTTAACTGTTATGAATTCTGATTGCTCATCTGCCATGGTTACACGACCGCAAGGCCATCTCCTCCTGCACGTGAGGCTAAAAACCCATCTGTCATTACAGTGTCGTAGCAAACCTTGGCCTGCACCCCTCAGGCTGGTGTCAGGGTGGCTTCAGTCTGTCATGACCAAATACCTTTAAGACAGAATTAAAAAGTAGGCCAAACACCGCGCCTTATTTTAGTCTAATTCAACTGAAATTACTTTGTTGCAATTAAGGAGCGGTTAAGAACCAGACAAGATTGTGGCCCAGATTTCTCCTAACTTGATCAATTAATTCTCTAATCCACGAGAAAGACTTTTCAGGGTGTGATTCAAATTTTACAAATCTTACTTTCTTCTCTCCCCTGAGATGCTATACAGACACATAAAATGATTCTCTTGGTGGAGGGACCTCAGATGCATACAGCACATGGGAGGAATCAGGCTTCGTTTTCCACTCAGTCCCTCTGTTTAGATCCAAGAGATATCCCAGTATATTTATATCCAGCATAAACCTGACTGGTTACTTAGTCCTGAGCTCTCCTGCCCCTGCTCTTTTAATTGTTTCCTGTTTCACAGAATCCCAGAACCACCTCGGTTGGAAAAGCCCTTGAAGCTCCTCCAGCCCAACCATGAACCTCACCCTGACCGTTCCCAACTCCCCCAGATCCCTCAGCGCTGGCTCAGCCCGACTCTTCAACCCCTCCAGGGATCCCGGGGACTCCCCCTGCCCTGGGCAGCCCATTCCAACGCCCAACAGCCCCTTCTGCACAGAAATCCTTCCTCAGAGCCAGACTAAACCTGTGCTCCAGACCCTGCCCCAGCCCCGTTGCCCTTCTCTGCCCACGCTCGAGTCACTCAATGGCCTTTTTGGGGTGAGGGGCCCAACACTGAACCCCCTCAGCGAGGGGCGGCCTCCCCAGTGCCGAGCCCAGGGCTCAGATCCCTTCCCTGGCCCTGCTGGCCACGCCAGTGCTGACACAAGCCAGGAGACCACTGGCTTTCTTGGCCATCTGTTTCGTCTCCCATCTTCCATGTCTCTAACTCTTTTTGGCACAGACTTTTAAACCTTTTTTTAGCAAGAATCTGCCTGCAGAAGTCACCATAACTTACCCTGAAGCCACAAGGCAGGCATCCTTCCCCATCCTCTCTCCATGCTCCTGTGGGAGGGCCAAGGGCTCTGCGCTTTGCCCTCGTGGCTGTAGCAAACCTGCCCTCTCCTCCCAGCTCTGCTGGGCATCAACCTGGCAAGAATCAGTCACCTACCTGCCCAGGTCCTTCTGCTTTCTAAATCTTAATTCCTCCTCACAAATATGTAGACAATCCAGTAAACCTTATGATTAAAAATCAAGGCTAGGTCTATACATGCCACTAGTAGTTGAATTCTTTTTAAAACCCCCAGCCAAGGTGGAGGCAGCACTGGGGTAGCCATAAAACCAGCTCACAGCAGGAATTTGGGATTACACTTAACAGCTTCTCAGATGACGGATACCCACCAGACAATAAAAATATTTCAGCTGCAGCACGGTCCAACCGACAGCAAATAAGCTGCTACTTCTCTTCTGGTGTCATGGGAAAGGAAGAAGGGACACGAAGCCTCGTGCCTGGTGGCTTGTATTTACCAGCCCTGTTTCTGGGGAAGTACTTGGGGCAGGCAGCAAGGACAGGTCACAGAATCACAAAATCCTTCAGGTTGGAAAAGCCCCTCAGGATCAGCGAGTCCAACCCTCAGCCCGACTCTACAAAGTTCTCCCCTACCCCACATCCCCCACAGCTCATCCCAACGGCCCTGAAACCCCCCCAGGGATGGGGACTCCCCCCTCCCTGGGCAGCCTGTTCCACTCTCGGACCACTCTTTCTGCGAAATATTTTTCCTAATGTCCAGTCTGAACCTGCCCTGTCGCAATTTAAAAAGGTCTGGAAGAAAGGTCCCCAAACCAATACCTGGTTACAAGGAAATGATAGGGCTGGGTCATGCTGCTTTGTGGGAAGGTTTTTCAGTGGTTTACGATGGGTTTTGTGGAAGAGAAGTCAGGCTTGTGCTGGTGGTACTTTAACCGTAAGAAAAAGGAGCAATGATTTTGAGAGTAGAAGCTGATAGAGAAGGGGGAAGGGTGTCGACTGAGGGAAGGATGGGGATGTGAGAACATACACAGCCGCGCCGAGGTCGTGCGATGTCCTGCGAGGAGGAATTCAGAAGAAAGCAAAGGAATTGAAAGAGGAATAAAATTCTTGCTAAAACATTTGTCAGCATAACCAGAACAAGGATTTCTTTTCTTCTTCCAGTACCTAACAATGGTTAAGGTCTAAAGACTGCAGTTGCACCACTAGACTTAATCCAATACAACTGGTAAGTTTGGACTTATTACCGCGTACATGCTGTGTCACAATTTAAGAGAATTAAATTCTTCAGCAGAGCAGATGACAGCTCTTCTCTGTGCCTTATCAGGAGGCATCTGGCCAGGTCAAACTCATTACCAATACTGCACAAGTGCCCTTATCTAGGAGCAAATGTTTTGCTGCTGCAATTACGGATTTGTTCAATTGCAAAAGCTACTTTTAAGGGAAAGGTTCATCGTACTTTTGAAAGGTACAATTCCATTGCCCAGAGAGTCAGGAAGCTCAGTGTCAATTAAAGCAAGATCTGCTTCAATTACTGCGCAGGCTGCCTGACTTGGGGATTATCCCTAAATACTGAAGAGTCTTTCTCAGTGGACAGCAACTTGGGCTTGATGACTTTGCAGTCTTCCTCCAGTCTGAAGGATGGCTAAGCATAAATATTTTTCAAGTATTCCCAAAATCCTGTGTAAATGACAGGTCCAGTCTTTTGTGTACAGAAATCACCAAGACCTGAGTGTTAACAGGAGCTTGTTCTTGCTAAATACAAACTGGAATTATTAATTCAAAAGCACACAGGCCTCACAGAGTTTCCAATCTTTCTGGCCTCGATTGGTTTTAGGTTTTTTTAAGCACCACTGCTCTAATGCCAACATTTTCTCTTATGTACCCACAGCAATCCAGCCAGTGAGTCTGCACTACCCCGAGTCTGCTGTGGATGCACCCTTGCACTTTATTCTTTTTTTTTTTTTTTTTTAACAAACAGACAAGCCTTGCCAACCCAAGCATGACACAAACCAGACACACGCTAGCTGGCTTCATCACTTCAGGAATGATAAAGCAGTCTAAATTATTACATTAGGCAAGTACCAACTATAAATGTGTCTCCCAGTGAGACTTTAAAGAAAGCAGCTTTCCCTGCACCCACCACCCACCAGCACTGCAGTGGGTGCTTCGTAGATCAAGGGGGAAGGGGGCACTTCTATTTTACAGCAGGAGCACCCCAGCACGTACAAAGGAGCAGAGGGGTGAGGCTGGGTGACACAGTTCTGCACAAAAACTCAGCATCTCCAGCTCCCTGAGCTGACCAGATGCCATTGGGGGATGTTAGGAGAAAACGGTGGTAATAATATTTCAGGTTCAGCAAATAAAGCCCGCTCAGGTGAATTCAAACGAGACTAACTTCAGAACACCGTTGTAAACAGAGCAGGTGTTCTCCACATTAACTTACAATATTGGCAAACTTCTCGCAGCACAACTAGAAAGCGGGACGAAATTGTTGGGTATTGGGAGTCTTGGTTCATAAAAGCTCCTACCACAGAACATCAGAGCGCTGTTTTTTTATACATTAATGGTTCTGACCTACTTTTTTTTTTTTAAAAAAAAGCACCAGAAAGTCCATTACCGTGTACTGTGGAAACTGCAGCAGCTGCATTTTTGGCCCAATCTGGTGAGAAGATGTATTCTTGATTTTATTCCCTTCGTCTAACTGGGAGGGCTACCAGTAGTAACAGTACCTGCATCTATGCATGTGGGATAAAGGCTTTATCCTGCAGAATCCCCAGAAAGATTGCAGAAAGAAACAGAAAGCTACTATTGCATTATTCTGGAGAACCGGTACATCTCTGTATTAGAGATGCTTTCTTCAGCTCAAAAATACAGATTTTGGGGGATAGAAGTTGAAAGAGAAACAAGGATGTTCTCAAGTGCTGCACATTTATGAAAGGGAATTCATCCCGGGAGAATTAAGTCCAGAGAAACTGAGCTGCTCGCTAAATTCCGTGTCGGTCAGGTGAAGCACAAACCTGCCAACGACTTACAAACCTTGGTGTGCACTACAATTCCAATTCCTTACCAGCCCAAGTAACAGCGAAGCGCTCCTTCTGCTGCAATAAAGGTGCTGCCACCAGCAGTAAAGATGAACACACAATTAGTACTCACTCAAGCACGGCAGCTACCGGGCATTTTGACAGCTTCTTTCTTAGTTTGCAAAAGAAAAAGCTTCAAATTTTGTCTGCGCTTAGGCTGCTGACTTAAAACGCTATCGGCAATTTCGTCCTGGGACTGTAACAAAGATTTTGCCTTAGAACACAGGCTCAGACTAAGTTTCTACAGACCTTACCACATCTAGCAGAGGCAACATCACGTTAGACACTGCTTGCTACACACACACACACACGAAATGACTTGGAGTTTCATATTGTGCCTAGCTCTGTTACCCATGTGTATACACACATATACAGAAAATTTCCCTTTCCTGTTCACTACGAACATTTTGGAACGAAGGACACAAAGACATCCAATCCTAATTAGCTCATTTGGCTGCAAGATTGTCCTAAATCAGCCCTTTATCCACACGCTCTAAGTTTTCAGTCTCCTCAGTTAAGAGATTGGTGCCACGAACAAACGCACCAAGTGGCTCAAAGACCAGCACTTCTCTAAGGCCATTTAACGTGACGGTGCGGTGAGGCCAAGAGGAACGTGGGGACCTGCGACGGTGGCATTTCAAACAGCCACTTCTTTTAACAAACAGCCAAGAGGCAAAACTCAGAGACCTAAAAATACCAGGCGGCCGGCCGGCCGTTTCCTCTTCCAACACCGCACCAGCAGCTCTGCTACTTCCCAAC
>NW_020799266.1:1323976-1325847 GCF_003259725.1 Athene cunicularia | reverse complement strand
TCTGGGAAACAGCACAACTGGGACTTCATCTCCTGCTTCCTGGGAGATGCTCTTAGCAGCAGATGGCCACTTCTCCCACTCATAACTCTGGGCTACCAAAGCATGGGAGGGCTTTTCAGGCTTCTAAGCCCAGTTTCACAGAGGTGCCCTTACTTCAGAGAGAAGGTCAGATCTGTCCCTTTCTTCAGTGGTGGTATTCTCTAGCCTATGCATATTGCTTGCTGTGAAGTCCCTTTGACATTTTACTGTCCTTGTGCACTGCTGGCTTTGCATCCAGCGCTGCGCGTTCCCCTTTTGGAGCTGGCTGTCTGGGTTTCACATCTAGTCTGCTCTCAATGCTTAGCAGATTAGGGTCCTCCTCTTCATCTGGTTTGGCTTTATATTGACAGGCCTTGGTATTGTAATTTAAATATAGCATGTTCCATAAGCCACAAACCTCCTCAATGAATTGCTTCTGTTATTTGAGTTCACATGCCAAGAGAATATTTTCATATTCCTAGCCTGAGGTTGGGGGTGGCATTCCCGTGGGGAAATGGCCCTTAGCAAAGCACGCATCACTTTGAGAACAGAGGAAAGCCTCTGCCCTGAGCTGTTTCCCCCAAAACAGCAAAGCACCAAGCACTGCTCCCAGAGCTGGCGTCTCCCACTCTCCAGTGCAGGCAGAGGGCAATGTGCCAGAGGTGCTGTGGCTGCACCGCACTGCAAACCTACCAGGGGTGGGAGCAGCGGGGTCTGTCCCATCAAACAGCCCAGCAGGCACCACCCCATGTTGCCAGGAAATGGTAGAGTTTGAGGATTGTCAGGGCCTCAGCAGTCCTCATGAAGTTACACTCTGCTCATTTGTGAAACACTCTAAATTTAGGGAAAATGAGGGTTTGCTCCCTTCTCGTGTGGTAGCTGTCAAGTTTTTAAGCTAGACTCTAACAGAGCAGTTCTTCACTGCCTTGTGTAACCAGTAGAAACTGGAATTGTTGATCATTTGAGCTGGGCTAAGGGGATTCTGGGAACCTGCTACTCCCTGCTGCACAAGGACACGGTGTTGGTCAGTGCTGGAGGTAGAAGGTGCAGCCGGAGCCGTGGAGCTGCGGATGGTCCTGGTGCTGTGGGCTTGTCTGAGCTTGGCCTTTTGCCTCTTCCAGGCGTCCCTCCTGTGGCACAGCCAGCCCGAGAAGAGACGGGCAGGACTCTGCTGGGTGCCGGGCGAAGAGCATCTGGGAGCTGTCAGACCTTCCCCAGAGCTATCGGACCTTCCCCCAGAGCTGTCTTGCTCCTCAGCAGCCGGGGTCAGGGAGCCCGAAGTTGCTGTGCTGGGAGCAGAGACTGGGGAGCCGGGTCACCCCCTCTGAGCTTTCGTGTCCTGCAGAGGAACAGCTGCAGTATCTCGGGGTTCCTTTCTTCCCAGAAATGTGTCATGTTTTGTTGAGGGAAATGGGGGTGAATTAGTTCTCTTTGTATTTGGAAGCATCTCCTAGTGACAGATTTTGAAAATTATTTTTAAAAAAAGAAATTTTGCAGGTCTGCACTTTTTTCACCATTCTTTGTCCCCATCCCTGGGGGTGTTTATGGGCCGTTTGGATGAGCTGTGGGGGATGTGGGGTAGGGGAGAACTTTGTAGAGTTGGGCTGAGGGTTGGACTCGCTGATCCCGAGGGGCTTTTCCGACCGGAAGGATTCAGCGATCCAGTAGGAAAAGGCAAGCGGTAGGTAAATATGTGGTTTCGGGGAGAAGGTGACCCTAGTTTTTTGCTGGCACAAGGAAGCTGTTCCGAGCTCCTCTCGAGTTCCGTTCGCAGCCGTTGGCGGGAGGAGAGAGGGCAGGGGGGGCCTTACTCAAGCGAAGAGCGAGGGGCACAGGGCGGGGATGGGTGGGAC
>NW_020799266.1:1291107-1323926 GCF_003259725.1 Athene cunicularia | reverse complement strand
GGGGGGGGGGGGGGGCTGGTGGTCCCTTGGGCTCCTGCAGCGATTCCAGCCAGGCCCGCTAGGCGCCTCAGCCAGCACGCCCAGTCAGGAGGTGTTATTTTTCTAGGCTATGAATGAAGCTACAGTGTAAACCCACTTAGACTTCTGTATGGTGGTGTGCTGTGTCAGAGAGCTTGGTAGCACTGAAAAAGCTGCATAGAGTTCAGCTGGGACTCAAGATCTGACTGTGTCATTATTGAAAATCTTTATAGAGCCTCCTTTGGCAGTTTTTGATGAGGCAAAACCTTTCTGTGATTTTTGTACTTGAATTCTGACTGCAGTGCCAATGCCACATGATAACCTTTCTCCAAGATGTTTACAATCAGAACTAGTATTCATAATGTGATTACCTTTGAACTAAACTCAAAACAAAGTTGCAGGGTGAAGTGACAGAAGATTTGGCCAGTCTGACCGGGTGTTACTGCTGCACACGTTACACGACTGTCTGCTCATCTCCCCTGCCTCTTGTTCTGTTGTAGTAAGTCCTCTGGGTAACGTGCTGGGCTCTAAACATAGTGAGTCTGACTTCCTCTGACCACCCAAGGTATTGCTGCTTTTTCCCTTCCTCATGTTCAGAGGGTGTGGGAAGGCTGCAGAGACTGGCAGGCTCTGCTGTTCTGTGCAGAGCAGCTTCAGTCTCACAAGAGCATGTAGCTGCAGGTGCATCATGGTACTTCAACACCAGGCCAAGACCACAGACCTTCTGCATCTGCTGTGTTAAAGGGATCCCAGGGAAATGTGCTGGTGTTGAAGGGGGAAGGGTGAGGGGGGTCAAGGTAGGAGGCGACTTTCAACCAATGTTCAACTGAACTGAAAATGGTTCTGGTCTTTGAGAGGTTTGGTTTTGGTTTTTTTTGCCTTGAGTGTATTATTACCTTTCAGGGTAATGCTTTCTGTGGCAGTTGGCAATGGTTTTTCTTGTACACCAAAGCCCAGCTTGTATTTGGAAGGGTCATTCAGGGTGCTGCAACGTGCATTTTATTCCCTGTACGTCCCTTGGCCTCAGCCATACACACATTCTTATCCCCCTCACTGACAGATTCTGTGTGTTCGCTGGTTGAATGCTTCCTCAGCCTGCCACAGGCCGTAACAAATGTGTGTTCACAGACCACTTTCCTTGCACGCTGGTTTCAGATTTGAGCATCGATGCCATGGATGTAGCAGGAGAGCAGCAGCTGGATGTGGAGCACAATCTGTTTAAGCAACGTTTAGATAAAGCTGGCAATCGTGTGACTCCAGAGGCCGAGCGACACGGTAAGATGTTATTGTGCCTTTCCTGGATGGGTGCTGCTCTCATAGTATTTCCATCTCTGTATGCCTGTTTTGAGATTCACGGGAACAAGTGACAGCTGAAGAGCATTTCAATACCACAAACTCATGAAGAGTTTATAAGCACACAAATCTATTGAACTGGCAGATCAGGCAAACTGCTGTTATACTCACTACTTCTGTGAGGCGAATCTTTGCCTAGTCCCTCTGAAATTGTGACAGGGAGTCATGGATGCCTTTCAGGCATAAAGCTGCTGAGTTAATGGTCTTCGACTAGGAATCAAGCACCAGTTCTGGCACAACTTGGCTTTGATTGTATCTTTAAATCACAGGGCTCACAAATGAGACAACGTGGTTAGAGGAGAGAGCCTCTCTCCAGGGAGGGCTCCAGTGACTGAACCCTTAAGCCTAAATGTGCACCTCACAACGTTTACTTCGTGTTAATGCATACCTGATGAATATGTTACAAATTATAGCAAGTAGTAAGAGGTCCTTGGCTACATTTTCCAGATGTTGTGTCTCATTGTTGTACTTTGACACAAACCAGAAAGGATTCTGGCAAAGAGTTGCATTCTAACAGTAATACTATCCTGACTTTTCCACGGTTGCTTTAAGAGACTCCATGTATTGTACAGGTGTTCTTGTAGAAATGGTGAGAATCCTGGCTTTGAGAAACCATAGCAATGATTAAGCAGTCTTCTGTCTCCCTGATGCTATCTTCTGATGTAATTACAAGATTAAAAGCCATATCACTTTTTAAACACTTATTTCCGAAGTGCACTTTCAGCTGCTGTGAATGTTGTAAGCTTTAAACACCTGTGCGAGACTTTCTTGCTAATAATGAGTTTATTTTCATAAAAGTTTATTTACTTGATCATAACTACCATAAAGTATGTGACTAAAGAATTAAAGTTAGTGATTGATTTTCATGCGTATTTCATACTTTCTAATTAAAATATCTTTTTTGCTGCAGCTAATGCGAAGTACAGACATCTTTAATACTCCCTTCCATCCACCTGTTATACTTCCCAATCTCGACAAACAGAGACCTGATGACGCTTTATCACCTCAGCAGTGTCTGACTCTGTAGCTTATCCCCTTCACCAGCATTAGCTATCCAAGGAGCCACCTTTTCAATGCTTACAGAGCAGTGCAGCAGTGCTTGGACAGGGAGCCTTAGAGGACTTTTGTAACCCCAGGACTTGGTCCTGGCCTTCAGGGTTTGTGAGCTGAAGCAGCCTGATTCTAAGGGGGCCTCTTATACTAGGAGCCAGTGTTCTTGAAAATTTTAGATGCACACTTCCTTGGCTCACTTATTCCTAACTCAGAAACTTGTGGACTTCTAGTATTTATTTTGGTTCTTGAGAAAACAGAAGCCCTGTTTGAGTTTTCTGTAGGCATCTCTGCCCTTCGGCAGGTTTCAGCTGCCACCAGTTCTCATGTCCTCTGGTGCAAGTCCCTCTTCAGGCTTCTGCACATAAGAGCATAAAACTCCCATGAATTTGTGCCCTAGCCATACTGCAGCTGCGCATTCAACACACACATGGCGCAGACATGACAGAATTGTTAAGCCACGAAGAAGGTAGCAATTCCTTGGAGATTTCTAGTGAGCAGTGGCACACTTGTGCCTTGTCAGCATTGTCACCCTGCAGGACTGGTGTCAGTTTTCCACTCAGGAAGCTCCCACTCTGATCTTGTTTCACAGCAGTATAAAACTGTGTTCCGTATATGTATTGGGATAGGGTTATGCATTATGCACTGTTGACTGCTACATAAAATTTTGTTTGTGTAACAGGTCCTGTATCAGTCGCAATTTACTGATTGGGTCTACTTTAGACAAATGTTTTGACAAAGCCTTTATGCAAGTAACATCTGATCAGCACTTCAACAAGGCTTACAGATAGCCAGTTCCTTCTATGGAGGGTGTTCTCGAGATGACAAATGCTACTCTGCTTCTTGGTCTTGCTTCACACCTCAGCAGGCTCTATGCCTACCATTTCAGTTGGGCTTTGGTTGCAGGATACGCAGCTTCCAACACAAAATCACTGCGTTCTTGTGGAGAACAGAACAATAGTACAAGACAGTGTTTCTAGACATGCCTCCTCACTTGAATCCTCTTTTTGTCTTAGAGCTGGGGAAGGAAGAAGTGGTGTTCGATCCAAATTCTTTGGATGCCAATCGTTGCGAGAGCTGTTATGGGGCAGAGTCAGAGGACATTCGGTAATCTTTACCCCTTTCCATATCTTCTAAGCACTTAATACGGTTAAGTTGCATGTGTAGGGGTTTTTTTCAAAATGTCTATGAAGACCTGTGCAATGAAATCCTCCTGAGCACATGTTCAGAGAATGATGATGACTGTTGTGGTTTTGGTATGCCTTTGGAAGCTGTAGTTGTGATTGTTAAGAACGTGAAGTATTAGGTTGTCTAGTTTGTCTACATGCCTGTTTGAGGGCAGTGCAACTTGCACTACATTTGCAGTAGCACAAAGACCGTATCTCAGCAAACAGAATCTTTTCTGGGGTTATTTGGTGTCCAGAAGGGAGCTGTGTAAATTATTTCACCATTATGTGAGCTGTCTTGGAATAAAACCTGGTTATGGCTTTGCCTTCTTACTTCAGCTGCAGGCTTTGCATCCTTACATGGGCAAAGACCAGGCATTTATCACTCATACAAACTGGTGTCTGTTGGTGTTTCTCCTTCCTCCTACCTGCAAAGTTGTGGAAGAATGGATCCGTGATAGTCCACAGGTTCTGGACTGTTCTAATCCTTTACTATTATTGTCTCTGTAGTAACTTGGTTTGTCCCATCTGTCGAGTTGTGTCTCCTTCCCCAGAGATGTTTCTGTCCTGAAGGATTCAAAATTCCCACCTTCAACTTTTTCTCTGGCCCAGCAAAACACAGAACCCAGAAAGAAAACTGTTTTTTCCAGTGTTTACAGGGGTAGAAAAGTAATTAAGAAAATTTCTCACTAACCCTCCCTCCAACGTTGACAGTCTTGCCCTAAAAAGAGAGGAAAGGAGGAGTAGAAGCAGGCAGATGCTTTGTTGACATGGGAAAGTTCCAAACTGCTCAGAGCTGTGGGACACTGCTGTTTTTTTTGTAAAAAAATTTCTTTGCTGAGGGGTGACTTGGCTCTCTGAATGGACAGGCAAAGCTCTCTTTAGACTCAGGCACGGCATTAAACCAGCTTGCACCCACATGCCAAAATCTCTAAAAGTACATCAAGAAGCTTGAACCCCTTCAGGAGCATTAGGCCACCTTTCAAAGTCTAATCCCTGATGTCTGCTTTATTGCTCTGTTGAAGAAAAATCCACCAAGGATGCAAGTCTTCAGCTGGAGCATCTTTTTATAGCCCTAACAATGGTAAGATGGTGCTTGTGCTTTTGCAGGTGTTGTAATACTTGTGACGATGTCAGAGAAGCATACAGGCGGCGAGGCTGGGCCTTCAAGAACCCGGATAGCATAGAGCAGTGCAAGAGGGAAGGGTTTAGCCAGAAAATGCAAGAGCAGAAGAATGAGGGCTGCCAAGTGTATGGTTTCCTAGAGGTCAACAAGGTGAGAGATGAGTTTTGCTGTGAACCTGTTTCATGATGGTGACAACTGTGAAAAAGCAGAGTTGGGGCATTCCTCTCCTTTTTCAGCTTTAGGTGTTCACAGGACTGTAATAGAATAACCCCTGGGCACAGCAAGGTCCTTGTGCCCATAAATGGGTTCAGTAGGAGAGTCAGGATAAGTGTTGGGAAGGGGATAATTGTCTGTTTTGGTGTGTGGGCTGGTAGGAAGTGTGCTGGCTGAGAAGCTTCGCTTTACCTACTGCCTGGCTAGCAAGTCTTTTTGCCAAGGTTTCTGGAGGAGGAGAGGCAGCTTCTTTGAGGTTAGAGTGTCCCACCTACCCTTCAAGTGTTAAAACAGACCATCAGTAACCAACAACTTGCTAGCAGAGGTGCTGGAGAGAGACAAATGTTATCCTTAGAAAAACAGTGGAAGCAAGACTTATTGGAGTTGGTTGTCAAGGCTGAAGATACTCAGGAAGGTGGTTTTTGCAACTGATGTATGAAAATGTAGTAGGAGATATACCAGAGCACTATGTAACTACTCTGCTATTTGGTGGGTTACCAAGGATTCAGAGGGGAATGCTGGAGGTAGCAAGGGTCCAAGGGTGGGTGTCCCTGGGGGAACTTCTGGGGGCTCTTGTTACACACTTGGAATTTTGTACATCTCCATTCTCATCAGGTCTACAGTTAACATAAGCATTAGATTTGCACAGACATCAAAAGTGTAACATACCACATGAGATTGAGACATTCAGATCTTCCAGGGGAGAGTCCATATGATTGTGAGTAGGTGTCATGGAGGACTGGCACTTGATACCCATATCCCTTTCAGATTCTAGGAGGAAATTTTGACAGCCTTTGTCTTTTGGGATGGGTTGGTTTGTTTGTTTGCTTGCTGGAGGGGTGTGTGTATAAGTTTTGTGCATTATTTTTACATGCAGCTTTATTTTCATGGATGTATACATAGGGTCACTGGTTTATTGTATTAAGCATTTTCTTACCCTGCTCACTCCCCTTCTCAGTTACCTTCTCCATTCCTTTTCTGTGATACTTTTTTGTATTTCCTGCAGCAGCAGTCAGTTCCCTCTCAATAGACTTAATTCCTCCTTCTTCCCATTTTTATGTCCACTAAAATAATCTGCATGGAACAGTTATTGTCAACGTCGGTATGTAACTGGGTTTCCACATGACTGCCTGTGAGGAAGAGGGGAGATCCATATCTCTCTTAGGACAGTATCTGCTGATAGTGTCACCTGTGGAAATTAGTTGCTTGGTGTATATGTTGTTTAAACAAAAATCTAAAAATTCAAACAGCTCTATGACTGCTTTTTATATAGATTCACACCTTTTCATGAAAGATTACTATCTCCTGCAGGTAGCTGGAAATTTCCACTTTGCACCAGGAAAAAGTTTCCAACAGTCTCATGTACACGGTAAAGTATTTTCTTTTCCTGCTTACTGTGACCTTTAGCTTCCAAGTATATCTGATGGTTTTCTTTTAATATCTTTGCATTGCTGTCCATAATACCAGCAGCGCTGCTTCGGCAGGGAGGATATTGTTGAAGTTTCATTACAGAGGTTTAGAACCATCATGAACAAATAGAAAAGTGTTTTCTGGAGGTGCTGTCCTATGGGTGTGGAAGAACTTGCAGGACAATATTTCTGAGCAGTCTATCAATCTCACTTGTTCTGCAAAACTTTGCTGTTCTGCTGTAAACCATCCTCAAGTAAGGTGTTCAGTCCAAGACCTGAGATCAGTATCTTTGGAAGGGATAGTTTGGAGAATACCTCAGGAGAATTTTAAAGCAATTCAGAAAGCTTAGAGTAAAATTTAAGTTCTAAAGGACTCCCTAAAGTATACATATAAATATGGTGGCCAGAATATTAGTGGTACTTCTACAGAATGGTTTGGGGTGGAAGTTACCTTTAAAGGTCATGTAGTCTGACCGCACCCTCTGCAATGATCAGGGACATCTTCAACTAGACCAGGTTGCTCAGAGCCCCGTCCAGCCTGACCCTGAATGTTTCCAGGGATGGGGCATCTACCAGCTCTCCGGGCAACCTGCTCTATTGTTTCACCATCCTCATCGTAAAAAGTTTCTTCCTTATATCTAGGCTAAATCTACTCTCTTTTGGTTTAAAACCATTACCCCTTGTCCTATCGCTACATGTCCTCTTAAAAAGTCTGTCCTCATCTTTCTTACAAGCCCCCTTTAAGGAGCTCATGACGTTCCCATGGGCCCACTTCTCAAGCTTCTCCAGGTCCCTCTGGAGGGAATCCCATCCCTCAGGTGTGTCAACTGCACCGCTCAGTTTGGTGTCATCTGCAAACTTGCTGAGAGTGCACTCAATCCCACTATTGGTGACATTGATGAAGGTATTAAACAGTACTGGTCCCAGTACAGACACTTGAGGGACACCATTCGTCATGCATGTCCATCCAAATGTTGAGCTGTTGATGGATCCACTACTCTCTGAATGCAACCATCCAGCCAATTCCTTGTCCACTGAATAGTCCACCCACCGAATCCATCTCTTTCCAATTTAGAGAGAAGGATGTTGTGGGAGACTGTGTCACAGACCTTACGGAAGTCCAGATAGATGACATCACAGCTCTTCCCTGGTCCACTGATGTAGTCACTCCATTATAGAAGGCTACTAGTTTGGTCAGGCAGGACTTGCCCTTGTTGAGCCATGCTGGCTGTCTTGAATCACCTCCCTGTCATCCATGTGCCTTAACATAGCTTCTGGGAGGATCTGTTCCAGGATCTTGCCAGGCACAGTGGTAAGGCAATTCCCTCAGGACTCTAGGAGAAATTTCATTGGGTGCCATAGACATGTGTATGTTCAGTTTCCTCAGGTTGTCTCAAACCTGATCTTCTCTTACAGTGGGAGGGACTCTACTCCCACAGTCCCTGCCTTTGTCTTTAACAGGAACTTGATTAAAAATATTTGTGGTTTAATGGAATGTTTGCAATTCCCTTGATCAAGTTTTTGAAGTGTGAAATTTCACAAAGGTTTCACAAAGAGCTTTAATTTCAGCCTGATTTTTCCCCTTCCTGTAACTCAGGCCAGTTTAACCTGTACCACTGAGGTAAAAGGAGGAGAATGTGAATCTGCTTTGTGAGACTAACTGGTATATTTGGAGAAAAACAAGCAAGCTTTTAATTACAGTTTCTACAGATGAAGAAGCACTTCTGTGGAGAAAAAAAAAACAACAACACAAACACAACCAAAAAAACCCACCAAACCTGTTTTCTCCCCCAGTATGACTTGTTAATAATAAAACACTTCTACCTGCAGAACTTTGGGCTTAAACTACTATAACAACAGCAACCTTACTACAGCCAGTATCTGCAACTTCACAGCATGTATCTAAGTTAACAAGAAGCATCTCTGCATTGCATCTGTTCTCTATAATAGGCATGATGCAAGTTGGCTGTCCTGAGAGCAAGTATTTTGTGTGTGTAGAGGAGAGGATGAGGTGAGGTGAGATAGGTTTCTAATTGCATGTGCCCCAGAAGTCTTGCACAACTGAACTGAAAATTCAGTGGGAAAACAGTTGAAAACCAGAAAGGACTATGTAGTTACTGCAGACCTTTTGGAGGCCGAGTTAGGAATATTGGTGTTTTAAGGACAGTGAAGAGGAATAGGAAGAGGGATGATGGGCAGACAGACTTTCTGGGAATTCTGTCACATTATATAATGAAGAAAAAAGGCCCCTAATAATTTCTTTCATGTGCAACTGTTTTCAGCTCTCGGGATCTCCTGAGTCTGTTAGGGTCTATTGAAAGCCCTCGGTGGTTCTCTTTCAGGTACTTTTCCCATCTCACCATGACCCACGTGAACATTTTGCATTCACAACACCCTGTTGCGAGACGTTCAGCAGCCCTGCTCTGCTGTAAGAACCCCCCCCTCATTTTCTTGCTCCCACTAGCTGTATCCAGAGGCTCTTGTTCCTCTGCTGCAGAAGAGTGAACAGCTGCTGCCTGCTCTCTCCCTATCTTTCAGGATGTCACAGACCTTTCCTGTGCAGCCCACAGGCCGTGTCTCTCCTCTGCTGAAGAGTCCCAGCTTACCCAGGTGGTCCTTTGTGGAAGGCATTTGACCTCTGAACTTCCTTGCTGAATTTCTCTGAACCTCTTTCACCTCTGTCTGGAGGTACCAGACTGCACCCAGGATTAAAATCCTGGATGAGCATGATGTAAGCAGTGGTGTAACGATTTTCTTCCTTTTGTTCTCTCTTGCTTCCTAATTGTTTGTAACACATGATCTCCCTTATTTCCCAGCCTTTGTCTGGGGGATATTTTCATGGCACCAATCAACAATCAAGGAGTTTTCCCTGACCACCAAGGGAAATGAACAGCTCAGGGTCTGGTCTTTTTCTTGTATGTGAAGCTGAGACTGTTTTCTGCCTCAGGATAACCTTTCTTCATAATCCTTTTTTTCTTTAAGTTTACAGAAAGAAGGAATGGGTTTTTTCCCCTTTAATTACAAATACAGGACATGACTAGTATTAGTCAAAGGACGGAGCTCTGTGAGATACTTCCAGAGCTCCCCTAGAAATACCTCGTTTGGATCATAATTCCATACAAGACCTTAGGAGCGTGTGATTTTTTTTTTTTTGATCCATTTAAGGTGTTCTGCATTGATGCTCATGCCTATTAATATACTCAACAGAATGTCAAGCAGAATGAAGTTGAGTGTCTGAGAAGTCTGAATATTCCAAACTATTATCATCAAAACCCACATTAACAATCCATTCAGAATAATAATTTTACTAGACCTGTTTGATACAGAACTGTGATGACAGACAGTACTTTTGCTACTGCCTTCTATTCCGTACTGATTTGAATCAGTAGAGAATAAGGGGGTGAGTGACAATGTCATTAATGTGGAAATTTCATTCCATTGCACCACTCTTCTTGCCTCATGTCAGAGTAGCTATACCACATTTGTACAGCCAGTGGTTAGACCTGAGTCTGTACTTCTATTTTTTGGTGCTATTCAAATACTGACGCTAGCACACCAGCTTTTGTTTCTTGTGCTGTTACTCTCCTGCTCCTGAGGGTTACTGTTGTTTAATAGATAACCTGCTAGGGAATCTGCACAGTGTAAAGGGTACTATTCAGATGCACTTTGTAAATCTGACCGTTAATATAATTCTGATCTGAGCTTCCAAACTTTTGGTGCGTGCTTGCTGTTAACATCTTCAAAATTGTAACTTCTCTATTGGGTGGAAGTAAGTTGAAATTGCTTTTTTTGGAAAGTAGACTAAGAAGTAAGAGGAGATCTGGGGCTAACACACATGCAAACCAAAACCAGCACTGAATAAGGTGCAGTTTTATTTCTGTTTAGTTATGTTATCTTTAACTGTGTGTACCTCAATCTTCATGCTCTTTATTTTGTTTGAGTAGCTGCCCTAGGATAGAAGTAACCCAGAAGACATCATCTTTTTCAGGGATTATTCATTTCTTGTTTGGGCTTCCTTCACACACAGTTCTCTCTCCTTGCCTGTGTTTTTGTTCTCGCATACTTTTATTTTATCCCCAGAAATCATTTGTCTGCAGTAATACTTTCTAGATTCCCAGCATAAGGTGTGGTTTGACAGTGCTGGCTGAATGTGAGAGGAATGTAGGTAAAAGGAAAGGAGCAGCCTTGCCCAGAGGAGCTCATCCCATTTCTCACATCTGTGAACCTTGATTCTTTGTCTTTGGCTTGGCAGAAGTCCTTCCCTTAAGACAGAGAAGATCAGAGATCCTTGTTTAGACTAGGAAAAAAGATTGAAATTACATTCAAGTTAACATTAGCTAAATACAACAGCCTAATTTCAGCTACTTTCCTAATCAGGAGAATGCTAATGAGTAGCCACCAAAATCAAATTATCAACAGTTGCTCTCCAATTTTTTTTCATTTTTAAACACTATGAGTGGGTAAGCCTTATGAAAGCCACCCTTCTTAAGAGTTTACTGAATATCAGGTTTTATTAGTTACAATCACATTGGGTGATTCAAGTTATTTATTGACAATATGGTATGTATACGTGTTTTAGTGCAGACATATATATTGACTAACAGGAATCAAAGTTTTGAAGTGTAGGTAGCCCATGAATCTCATGCTCTTTAGATGCAAGTGCTTTATCTCGTCAGAGGGTGGCATCTGCTGGAATAGATTCAAAACCATATTTCACTTACGTTTGGCATTCTAAATGTCCTGAGGGTTTTTCATGAAGAATTAAGCCCCTGACATCTCAGATTTTCTCAGAAGAATGCATTACCCAATCTTATGGGATCACAGACTTATTTCTTAGATATCCTTATACCATGGTAATCTTTATGCCCCAAGGACCTCTGATGTCCTGAGAATCTTTTTTTTTTTTTTTTCTTCAAAGTAAATGTTGGACATTTCACTTGTTTTAACGCAGGTTCTCCTATGAAGGACAATATTACATGTTGTCTTTATGCAATATTCATGTTTCTGAAGGAACCAGAAACACGGGAAATACTAAAACGTGTTAAAAGAAGAGAGTTTGTCCACTTGTAAGAAAAACGTTATTTTGTCCTTTTTATTTTGTTTTGTTTCTGCCTGTATGAATGCTAAATCCAGGTGAGGTGATTTACTTCCCTTGCTGTTGTTTGTCTGGATGTTTTTCTGTGCTTGTATGTAACCTTTGTTCTTGTGTTCTTTTGATGTTGTTCCATATTTATACATATGTACCCAAACTAGGTGAAAGCTGTTCTGCCCAGTCATTAAGTACAACTTCACATTCCTTTTGGTTTCTCATAATCCCCAAGACCCTGAATAAAATGTAATTTGGAAGTTGAAGGAGGGTGTTTAGTTATTTGCCTTTAGATAACTGAAGGGTCTGGTCATACTGCAGTAGTGCAGTCTTTATCCATCTATATTCATGTTTCCAGTATACCAAAATGGAAGACTAAAGAACTGGTAAAGTTTGACACCTATCTATAAAAGACAGACTTCTACTGTGCATTCCCTCTTGGCTGGTTCATGAGTAAGGACATGTTCTTCTCAGCTGACTATTGGAGGCTGAGCACTTTATTACTAGAGGTATTTCTTCAGCATAGATTTTGTTCATATTTTGTCTTAGTTTTTGTCATTACTGGATGTTTTAGTGTGTGTTGCTATGCATTCCTCATCTTGGGTCATCAAAATTTTTCTCTCTGGGAGAATTCACACAACTGATGAGCCTTTGTGCCCCCTGTAGTGGTTAATTACGTTTTAGCCAGTGCATAAATATACTGCTTGTGCTTCTTGGGCAGGTGGTCTGCCTGTCTGCGCTTCATGTGCTGTGGCCTTGGAGAATCCAAGCTGAAACTTTGGGAATTTGCTTTAGAGGCAAGCAGTGATTCTAGTTTTCATCCCAAGTTATTGGAAGTATTGAAAACTGGACACTTTAAGCCTGCACCATGATGCTCCATCAGAGCAGAGTGTCAGAGAAGACCCCCACCCAACTCCTGAATGTCATACCAGCGGCAGATGCTCTTGTTCCTGAGCTCATCTGGGGTCCAGTTGCACTGAGAAATCCCAGGTCATTAGGAGAAGGACTGAAGGAGGTCATGAGGAGGACTGAAGCACTTCCAAGCAGAGTTTTTGGCACTGAAACTAGTATTCCTGGCTCTCCTGCATCAAGGGAAAACCAGAATCAAACATTATTTATATTTACAGTCTTCTGTTCCAAGCAGCACAGCCTCAAGCCCTGCTTATTCATTTGGTACTAGTTGAGCTTGGGCTTGCTTCACTGTTTTCTGGTCCACAGGCTTTGAATTCTAAACAGCAATTTTATGTTTAGTTTGTGCAGGGTGCTGCAGGTATTGGTGGAATTGTATCTTTCACTTATGCCTCTTTAAGGACAGCCTAACAGCACCAGTTGTGCTTGTTTGTGGTTCTGGATGTCACAGCTGTTTTCTTTGCAGCAATTCACAGGTTCTTTCTTTCCTTCCTGCCTCATAAAAGAGGAATGATTGAAAAATCTAGCTTTTTAACCTCCTGAGGTTTGTGGTGTAGGTGCTGCTGCCATTTCTGTCCATGCCTGTACAGTAGCAGTTATCTACGCCAGCTGCGGTGGTTGGCAGTGAGTTTCCAACATGCAGGAGAGTTGTTAGTGATAGGTTCCTTAGGAGAGAGATGACTGTCATATCACTTCCTTCTTTCTTGCCATATTTCTTTTAGTGTAGAAGCTGAGGCTTCTCATTCATCCTTTAGATTATCTTTCGACTGTTCTGTTGTTGAGCTTGCATCACCATTATTTTTTAGGGGAGGCCTTGTGCCTTATTGACAGCCAGAGAGCTTTTCGGGATTCCTTAAAATGTATTGTTAGATTCCTTCAATTCCTTAGAAAAGAAGTTGATGACAACATTCAGGACATTTTCTGTCCTACAGACACACTCTCAATGAACAGGACAGTTTCTGTGGGTGAAGCAATTCTGTATGTGGTCTGAATTTTGTGGTTTTCTTACTCCCTAAGTGGTCAACTGGAGGAACAAATTTATCTCTGAAGGGACTATTTGTGATTTCCATTTGTTTTTCTCATTGTTTGTGGTGATGATTGTGGAAGGAAAAAATCCAAGTGGGCTGCTCTTTGAGATAATGATGGTTTGGGCAAAGGAGCTGCCTACTCAGTCACCAAGCTTTGCCTACAAATGTGCAAAGCTTTGTTACCTCTCTTAAGAGCACAGATTCAGTGGTCAGTTGTATAGCTTCATTAATGTTCTGCCTGTGTACTTAAGGGAGGATTTATTCCCTTCTCTACTAGAGATTTGTTTGACAGCCGGAACCTACTTGAAGGCATCCTTGGACGCTATGGATGATCCCTAATAGCCTCTCATATTTTACATACTTTTTAATGTTTTGAATTGGAAAGGGACATACTGTCTTTGACTGAAGACTGGTTGTCATTTTTTAGGTCCCTTGGCATCTTCTCATTGGCATCAAGAGAAGTGACACTAATTGGTTTTTTTCTGCAGAGACTGCAGCTTCTTTCTCTGTTCCTTCCCTGGAGTCCTATTAGTTGAGGGGCTGTTACTATTGCACAGGCGTTTTACAGATACCAGCTCCTCATCTGAGCTCTTCACCTGCCCATCAACACTCCTGGAAGAAAAATAATGTGAGATTCAATCTCCATCAGTTGATCTAAATCCTCTGTACAATATTCCTTCCACAGATGGTGTTTGTGTGAGCTCATTCTGACTTCTGCTCAAAAGTAGAGTCTGCCAGGGAATTAACCATTTTCATACCCAAACTGAATGCTGAAAGCTGAGATTCTTATTTCATTTTCAGTATTGCTAAGGACTTTTGTTTTTACACTGGTAAACTCCTTTTACACTGGTGAACTCCTTTCAGAGTTTGGTTGTCTTAGTGCTGAAAGACACAAGGTCTCACCCATTTCCATGGAGATGGACAAACTGTTTTCAAGATAGATCAGATCAGGTCTGTTTTGGAGACCACAAACGTAGTATTTCCATTTGTCACTGGACTATAATCCATCAGAGCTCAAGTCGTACCAGTTGTTGGGAATGTGTAATGTTTGTCAAGCAGCCACCTGGAAGCTCTCCATTACCAAAAAACATGTTGTTGTAGAAGCACCACCAGGGATGTAGTGTGTGGCAAAGTTAATCAGAATTTCCACATGAAGGATTCAGAAGCCCATCTCTGAGGAGGTGTAAGTCTGAGTGTTACTGGTTAGCCATGCAGTGTTGAATATATGTGAACAGTCTTTCGAAACAAGCAGAAAAGGAGGTTACTTAACCTCCTCTGAGGTATGCCATCCAAACATACATTTTCCCTGCCTCACATCCTTTGTTGGGATCTTGCAACAGAACAAATAAAAACCTCATGGTTTACTACCTTCTCTGTGCATCAGGTATGATGAAAGAAGCACAGGACTCACCAAGAACAAAAACTTGTTACCCAGCTTTGAATGTTAATACATTGTGAATGTAAATCTTGAGTGCACTTCTGGATAGCTTTGGTTGCTGGTAAAATGACCTTTCTGTTACCTTAAGACCGAAAAAGAATCTAAATACAACCAGCGTTGTTATCTGCCATGCTGATTTAGAGCTCACTTAACATGTGGACATCCCACTTTATTTTTCCTTTTAGTGATTAATTCCTGCATTTTTATTTCTCTGTTACACTTTAAATGATTGCTCGTCCAAATATAAGTCCTTTGGCTAGCTAGGGAATTATTTTATATGACCTAGAAAGTAAGTACACTGGCAAAGCTGTTGCTCTTCCCCTTTTTGGTATGAGTTGTAAATGTTGTTCTATCTGAATCTCTGTATCTTTTCATTGTAAGGATCTGAATATTTCTCTTTTCTCTCCTATTCTGCTCATTTTTGCAGTGCACGCTGTTGAGAGTAAGTGTTGCTGTATCCTTATCCTTTTTTTTTTTTTTCCACCAAAATTGTTTATTACAGAACTAATGTAATTTCTGTTATTTGCTGTGTCTGTAAATCTCCTTTGGGAGGAGCTGTTGATTAGGCCAGGGTTTGAGAAGATTGCCTGAAAGCTAAAAGGAGAGCCATCTCCTTTTAGGAGAGCTAAAAGGAATGCATTCTTCTGTGGTAAAGGAGGTACCAGGTGGAAAAGGTTGAGAATCTTTGTCTTAAACGATTTTAATGTATCAGTGTTGGAAATAACGTGTTGGTGGATTATTAGTTGCTCTGTGCAGATAATGTAATTGATGGGGGCATGATGTCATGTTGGAGAGACTTTGCCTTTTGAAGTCGAATGGGATAATTATTTAATCTAATTTGTACAAGAAGCTAGAGAATTTCTCCTGGGAATTCAGGCACCAAGCCTGCTAATCTCAGAATACTCAGTAGGAGGTTTTCCAAGGGTTTGTAAACCACTGGATTTATTTTTTTTTTAAGGGTAATCATGGTGATTACAGGTTGAGGTGTGATGTTTTGACTCGGTAACATCTGGTAGAGGGCTCAGGCTCTTGGCTTTGCCCACTCCCTACCCTTGCTGCAACATTTTCTGTGTTTCTCCCTGCCTCAATCTCTTCTTCACTGCAGCTGTGCTTCTGTAAGATATTGTCCTCCAGAAAATTTTTTCTAGTTTGAAAATTGGTGTCCTAGTGCACCTTGGAGCAGTATGTTTGGGTAGCTGTGTTGGTTTTTTTGCAGTCTTAAGGTGTTTATTGACAGAGTCCTGAGCAGCCAGAAGTGCTGTTAACCCTGTTTTACAGTTCAAGGACTGAATGTCCAAGTCTAGGGAGTCTTTGTGGAAGTTCAGGTCAGAAATGCAAGATGGTGAGAATTCTTCAGATAGAAAGCAGTTCTTAAAACTGTTACTAGAAAAGTGAAGAAAACTAGGTTGTATAAAAATAGTCAGACTTCTTGACAAACCTAAGATGTTTTACAGGCGTCTCTGTTTTACCTAGCCAGGCACTTAGCTGCAATTAAGGGAAAGAAAGGAATGTGTGTGTTTCTTCAGAAATAACAGTCTCTGATCCTATCTGATAATCTCTTAGGATCTTCTGTTTCTTCTCTACACAGGCTAAATAGCCTGTTGTTTTATGTTAAACAAACTATGGCTAGCTAAACGTTTATCTACAACCTAGAGTATATACACGTGATCCTCAGTGATCAGACATAAACCTGTGGTCTGGGTGGAAGACTGCTTCAGAAACTGAACACATAAATCACACTTTTTTTGCAGAGTGGTACATTTATTGGAGAGGAGTTTTATAAAAACTACTTAATCCGTGTTTTATCTGTGGAAGGTATAGTAGAGCAGTGTGGGTAAATTTTTGGTTTGGATAGCCCTGTCTGTTAAAATGGGTTAGGCAGGATGTGAATTAGTGTAACAGGTTTGTTAATGACTGGTTAAGTGCTGCCCTTGAGTTTCTTGGGTACTGCGCTATTACGGTAAGATTTGTCGACCTCACTGGTACTCAGCTCCCATTTCACATGCCAATGAATGTGAGTACCCAAGTGTTTTAGCTGATAAACACCATAATCCTGTGCAGGGTTCTAGGAGCACAGGTACCAGGAGGAGTCCCTGTCCCTCCTAGTGCATCGCTGCACTGAGCCAGCACAAGGATTTGTGCAGCTGTGTGACTAACCTTGCTTGGGAGCTACTCTGGCTGGAAGAGTAGCCTCACATAAAGTAATACTTAGATTTCAGCCTGTTACGTTCTTTGATGTAGCTCATGACCAAAAGGAGAGTGGGGCAGCAATGAGCCATCAACAGAAAGATGGGAGGATAAAGACTGTATTATTCATTTGGTAGTAGGTCCAATTTAAATGCAGATCCACCAGAGCCAGGATCTCTGTAAAACTTCATTGGTAACTGAAGCTTAGCCTGCTGCGGACCTCAACACTTCACTGTCAGCTTAACCCTGAAGTGCAAATAATACTGCAGCGTGGAAGAGGGTGTTGCTGTAAGTGTTCAGAAAAACAGAGTAGCATAACCCCAAGGCGACTTCTCCATTCCTTTCCCTGCCCATCATTCCACATCTGTTTCCAAAGTTTTAATAGGAGTTTGTTTTTTTAAGAACGAATGAGTTCTTTGGTCCAGTTGCCAGCACAGGCACACAAACTGCTGTGCTAGTGGCAGTGTTAGGTCTGCACACTTGTCAGAGACAGCAACAGGAAGATCTGAAGCCAGTGCAGCTCTGAGCTCTGCCTTAATTCCAGTGACTTCGGCCTTAGTTTCTGAGCGCTGAACATTTTAACTGTGAATTGTAAGGGCCTCCCCATGGATCAGACCTTAGGAGTATAGTTTTAGGCTTAGGCTTAGCATTTCCTCTTCTCTGTTTTGCATATGTCTCTCTTTGGGTTTAGTAGTAAGTAATGCTTCTGGTGTTTTACTGAAAGATGTTAGTGGAAAAAAATGAGTTCACAGCATGCTAATGTTAATTAAATGTTTTAAAGGAGGGGCTATTTCCAGTCAGTTCTTTAGCTTTGCAGCCTGTCTTGTGCTGGGCTGTATATCAGAAACCTTTCAAGGCAGCAGCATTCCTAACCTTTGTTAATAGTGCAGCAGCACTCGATATGCCTCTAAGCAGCTCTTAAAGGAATAGCCCACAATTTTTGAAGTGTGTTTTTCTTTGCTAAGGTGAAAGGTGAGGTCTGGCTTGCTGAGAACATGAATTTACCTGTTAAAATGCACCACAGCCTCTGGGTACTTTAAGATGATTGTGTGATTTTGGACAAACCTGCTAGGAGTGATACTGAAATCGAGTTGTAAGTTATATTTTTCATCCCGAGACTGATGCTTCTGGCATTGCATAAAGTCATTTAAGTAGCCAACCAAAAGATATCCCCCCATTACCTGGATCTTTGCTGGATCCCTTCTAGGGTGGCGTGGTGCTGCCAGGGGCATCATATTGCTGTATGCAGGAAGGGCAGAGAGAGGGCAGGCCTTACCCCGTTCCTAGCACTGGTGAACAGTCATCTTGGCCCCACCAGTGATTTGCAAATACCCTCCTCAGGCTGTCCCTGCAAAGACATTTTCTTTCCCTGGCTGTTCTCAGGGATGATAGGCAGACCGAGAGTTGCTAAAATGATGATGCTGATTTCTTTAGGGCATTTGCATGTGATATTAAGGCATGTGCCCTCCTCAGTTGTTAGTTTAGATCTGTTCTGCCTCTGTGTTTTACAGTAGCTAGAGGAGTTGTGTATCACGTGGTAACTGAGATAACAGTGAAGTTTTCCTTGCTTGCTCCTGGGATCTTGTTTTTGCCCTAGATTAAGAGTACATTCAGGTGAGTAGTGAAATACCTAATCTGAAGTAACCCCAAATTAAAGTTAAGTTACTTTACTTTAGCAGTGGTTAGTCTATGTCGGGGGGGGGAATTGCAGCAGTTTTATCTGTTCCATGCTCTACTGCAAGCAAGAGAGAAACCCAGACAATTTCCTTGCTGTTGTAGATCGTGATGGAAATGAGAGGAGATCTCTTATAGTCTAGAATAAGGTAAAATAGATATGCTTGTTATCACAGTCTAAACTATATTGTTAAACTACTTTTCTGTTACAGTTCACGATCTGCAGAGCTTCGGACTTGATAATGTAAGTGTTCCCAAGACAGTGTTCTACTTCTCTTGGCCTATTTTCCTTATGGATATGCCTTTGACACATGGAGGTCCTAGTGTAGTGATCTCAGCAGGATTTGGCTTTATGAGCCTGAGCAGAACCTGGGACCTGCTTTCACACAGGGCTCTGAAGTATGTTCTGGGATATCTGTACACTGCTTGGCAGTCCTCTTCCCCTCTTCCTGAGACTGCCTTGCTCCTTAATCTGTGCTTCCCAGTTTAAGGTTGACATTTTCACAACTGCTTCTCGACCTGTTGGAGTTTACCTTGTGCTGGGAGTAAAGCAGATGATACCCCTACCTATGCCACCCAGGCAGCTGACAGTATGAAGCTCCTATGGCAGGGAGAAGAGTGGGTGGGAGAACCTGCATTGGAGATGGGAGGGAAGGGCACCGGGATTTATTGTTTAATTGTTAGGAAGTACAGAATAAGGGAGGACCTATCTCTGTTCCAGAGCCAGGAAAATATACAAATAATTAACTTTAGGCCCCTTACCTTGCCCCTCGGATGTTGTGCATTTGTTTGAGTTATTAGCATTTCTGTTTCAGATCAATATGACGCACTATATCAAACATCTCTCATTTGGAAGGGATTATCCGGGCATTGTGAACCCTCTGGATGGGACAGATGTCACTGCACAGCAAGGTAAAAGCCAGCTGAGAGAAATCTCTTTTTAAGTGTCTGTATTAATAACTGTTAGAAGAGAACAGGAGTGAAGTTCTCAGTCTTTAACAAGAACCCTGACAGTGTTGCATAAAATGGACTCCTCTACCTTGTGCTCTTTCTGGAACAGCTGCCTCTGTTCATCTGGAACAAATCTGCCAACGTTTTGGTTCTGTGACCTTTCTGAAAGATCTCTCTTTTCAGTGTTCATGGGTGCACAACAGCAGGTACAGCACATCATTATGAAATGCCTACATCAGGTGTAGTTCAGAGAGAGCCCTGTCTAGCTTCTGTGTACAGCAGGAGATAAACCAGAAGATGCAGGATAGAGAAGAAAGGCCTAATAGAAAGTTGCTGGAGAACCATAGTGTCTGCCTGACCTTGGCCTATCCAACAGTAATGGCTGAACAGCTGCAACGAAGTTAAATATTTCTCATCTTCTCTGGATAGCTCCAGTTTGCTGGCTTGGGAAAGGCAATTCCCTCTTCATGTTACTGCTACTCAAACTGTAATCTTGGTTTATTCACATAAGCCTTGTGCATTTTCTATGAAAGATCCTGGCCATGCTACTTTATATGCCACTGTGGAGATTACTTTTTTTTTTTTTAGATCTGCTGAAGTCTGCAAAGTTTGTCTTTGCAGGTACTTGGGGTGCTGTTATACAGTAAAGCTTGGAGAAAGAAGTCATTTGCTGTGAGGTGGTGGTAGGATTGTTAATCCTACCTGCATCCATTCTTTAAATTTTTCACCATCAATTTTAATTCTTGTACCCAAATCAGAGGATGATGCTTAAAATAAAATAAAGAAAAATGAAAAGGTATCATAATTCTCGATACGGTTGTTATGCTGTAGTGTTTCTGTGGAGTAACAGACCGTCTGAGAGGGCGCATGTAGCTGGCTGGTCAATTCTTTCTGTAGGCTGAAGCTTTCCATCCTGGTCCTCAAAGAACCAGTTGGCAAATTCTTGAGGAATTAGGACTGAAGACATGCTCTGGAGAAGTGGGAGGAGTAGATTGTAGGTCAAACTTATGTTTATTGCAGACCAGCTAAAGTTATTATATACGAGAATTACTTCTTTTGTAGAAATGGATGAATAATCTTCTCTAAGGAATTTCCTAGAAAATAGGTTTTCAGAGCGACTCCAGCTTCCCGTTATACTGAAGAGAACTGAAGGAACAGGCTGGTCTGAGGTGACAGAAGGAGTTCTATTTTTTTTCTTCACTGATCCAGATGTTCTTTTTTATATCCTGATATGATAACAACCATACTTCTGCAGGAATAAACTGTAATGTTAACTGAAGTTGATAGAGGATGCTAATTTAGAGTTGAGTATGTTTTCTTAGGGCTGTGCTGTTAAATATAAAGGTTTTTATATGCTAGGATAAGAATTTTCAAGAAGCTATACTGGTAACAGATAGCTGCTTTCTAGAAAGTTTTCCATTTAGTCAAGGCCGAAGTGACAGTTTTGGTTGGAACATGAACGAGCTTCACGTTGGAAAACTCATGTCAGACATCAATTTTACTGTCCTTGAAAACTTCCAGTAATGTGCAGAAAGATGTTCCCTGACAAGCTTAAACAAAACCAATTTGTATCTACCTAACCTGTCAGTTGTGCTTAACAGCTCTTTTCCAGTTGTTAATTGTGTCTTTCTGTCTTTGCTTACAGCTTCCATGATGTTTCAGTATTTTGTGAAAGTGGTCCCCACGGTGTATATGAAAGTAGATGGTGAAGTAAGTAACTTTTTCCCTATTGTTTTGGCAAATGAAAGCCTTCAGACTTTCTCCTCATATTCTGATGTTGACCTTATCTGACCTCTGGTGGAAGCAACACAGTCTGACTTTCTTTGTATCTCCACCCCAGCAAGAATAACAATTTCTGTGGTGTAATGTTATCTGTAATGTTGCAGCAGTGATAAAGCAGATTTCAGCTTCCTCCATCCCATCTAGATCAAAGTTTTCATAGTGTTCCCTCATGAATCCCTCACAGTCCATACTCAGGATCCTAAGTCAAAGCAGCAAGGACATCCTAAAAATATTCTTTGGAGAATAGTGCAAGATCAGCTTGTCTCCAACTTAAAATCTCCTTTAGCCTCCAAAACAGTGTGACCCCACTTTCAGAATATGTCCTTCTTTTGGGACAGGAAGGATAAACAAATTACCAAGGAGATACCAGAGTGAGACAAAGATCTTGAGAACAGGCACAAACTTAGGCTCTCTTCGGAAGCCAGCAGAAAGAACTGTGGTTTCTTTTGTTCTTTTGGAAGCGTTTATTTTGGTTGTTGTCATTCTGCGGGGGATCTCCAGAGCTATGGAGAAATTCTTTTTAAAAAACAAACCAAACCAAACCTGTCAGTTATCATTATTTGGGCCCCCATATGTACGCTGTTACGTTTCTTTTGCAAAGAAAACACCAGTAGAGGCAGAAGCCCTACTGTTATGCAGACTTTACCACCAGTGCTACCCAGTGTACTTTCCTAACCCTGTGAGGAGGCAGCAGGTGCCACGTGCCCCACTACCTCTGTGAACGCTCACGTACAGGGTGGTTTAGCTCCCTAGCTGTCTCCCAGGTTTTGGTTTTGTATCTGCTATGCTGTGTGCGTGGTCTGTGCCCAGCTTCACTGTAACACCAAACCAGTTTCCTCTGAAGTTAAACCCAAGTGTGGTTCTGGAGCTTGTTCAGCATAAGGACTGATCTACCTGTGGACGAAACTACACCAGAACTTGATTCCCTTGTCCTGTGTGGTTTTATAATGCTATGCGAATGCCACAGCATTGGGAACCCTTACCACCTCAGGCTCTTCACCCAAACATGCCACTTTCAGGCCTGTACCACATACCCTTGCAATCAGAACAACGTACTACTGCCCACCCACACAACCTGCATATTGCCTTCGGTACTCTGAAATGTAAACCACCAACAGATTATTAGTTATGTCAGGCTGCATAGGAACCACAAATCTGAGGAGCCACATGGCCAGAGTAGACACAATGCAGACATTCAGGCAAAGCTATCCTAGAGCAGCATGGGAATCCATTGGAAAGGTAGACATAGTTTGTATTTCTTCACCTGCCCTGAAGATTGAAACTGAGAGACTCAGTTCTCATGTGATAAATCTTTATATGGACCACTCTTTCTTCAATGCCCTGCCTAGAAAGGACCCATCTGTTCTTTCCTGGAAGTCAGGTGGAAGTTACTTGCTGTGAGGTGATACTGTGAGAACGCAGGCCATGTTTGAAGCTCATTCTGCTTGGATTCAGGCTGTCTCTGCAATTTCTATGTATGATTGAAATTCCTGAAGTACAAAGGATAGTTAATTGGAGCTCTGTTCTTAGAGCCACTTCCCAGTATGCCTTCTGTTTCTCTTGATGACATCTTGCATTCTACTGTATAGAGCTGTTGTTCAGTTTTCAACAGAATTCTATCAAAATAATTGCTTTTTATTAGTCACCAGGAGAGGAATCCATACAGTCCATGGTACTCATAGTAACTGTGGATCCAAGTGTGCTGCCAGATGTATACCAGGGGCTGTGTTATTCGTTCAGTACTTAGAACCCCCAAATATAGAACTTGGTAAAGAAACTGGATAGTATTTTTCTCAGCGTGGATCATAATTTGCATCAGATATCTTATAATAGAACATCATTTCATTTTACGGAAATAGAATTTATTTGCTCTAAAAATAAGACTGGTATGAATAAAGTGTGGAAGGTGTGTAGGATGCAGAAGAATGATATAGAGTGATCTTTATTTATATAAAGATGGGCAGTCTGTGTCCTTCTGCAGCCCTGGCACTCTCCTGCCTTGATGTATTATTTTTTCTTTGTTCTCACTCTTGAATATATATGGCTTTCTGACATAGGTGCTGTCTCCTGAGGCATGCTTAGGCAAACTGCATTTTGGTAGAGGATGACGTGGACTTGGGGTTGAGGTCAACAGGAACAGCTTATGCCATTACTTGCCAGCAGAAACCAAAAGAGTCCAGCCTGGAGACCGATGCATCATTCATTCTTTGGGCTAGCTGAGGCCTTTAACTGATAGCCTGTAGTAAAAATAGACTTGATACTGATGGATGCTCTTTATGACCCTTTCTAACCACTATCAGGCCCTCCACAAGGGATTGGGCAGGGCTACATTGATGTGGCTCACCAAAGCTGTGTTTTTATAGCCTTTCCTATTCCTTGTTGACAAAACAGACTTTGCTGTTTGTTTCCTGCTAGGTTGTAAGGACTAACCAGTTTTCAGTTACACGACATGAGAAGATAGCCAATGGCCTACTAGGAGACCAGGGTCTGCCTGGTGTATTTGTGCTATATGAGCTTTCACCCATGATGGTGAAGCTGACAGAAAAGCACAGGTGAGTGACATTTCAATCTATTTCATTCACCCTCCACTGATTTTGTCATTTTGCATAGCTTAAAACTGCACCCTTGCTTAGACATGACAGCGCAAATGCCTGAAAGTCATCCAAGCTCCATCCCAGTCAGTGGAGAGGAAGAGCCACTCCCAGATGCCCTTCCTTTCTGTGAACATCTGAAAGGGACTGGGTTTTTCTGATACTATCTGAAGCATTTTAATCCAGTATCAAGATGGAGAAGGAAATCAGTGCAGCAAGCAGAAGCCTGATACAATGGTTCTTGGTTCAGACTCAAAGTCTTATTTAACGGGAAGACTAGATGTATAGCTTACCTATCTTACCAGCACCTACAGCAGCACCCACGCTGATGCAGCCTCGTTACTTACTCTGCATTTACCAGAGCTTTTCTGCATGTTGTAGTCAGCATGGAACCTCTTTCTTCTTTCCAGGTCCCCAGTTAATCATAGGCATGTCATTGGAAGGGGCTGTAGCTGTCCGATCTTTTGAGATCATGAGAGACAGCCAATGTCTGTCCCTTAACATGTGCTTAGGGATTTAGTTTCTGTGTTACAGCAGCCTGCTGTGCATTCTCTCTGGGCAGGAATGGATAAAATCGTTGGGATTACAGGTCCACTCTTTTGTACTTGCCTCCTAATGTTGCCGTTGAGCTCGTTAGAGCACACTGCCCTAATGCTACTTATTAAAAGTATCAGTGATAAACTCCATTCTGTAGCCAGCCGGGGGTATTGTAAAATCTGTTAATTGTCAGCTTATTTGTATAATGCATAATTGTGTGCCATGATCAACATTATTACAATTATGAATTAGTTTTTAGTAGTTGTTACTTATCCAACTTGGTATCTGAGCTCACAATGGTTGTTCAAATTGTTTTCCTCATTCTAGGTCCTTTACACACTTTCTCACGGGAGTTTGTGCCATTATTGGAGGCATATTTACAGGTATTGCACCTTTCAATCTTTTTTCTTTCTAAAACGTAAACATTTGCCATCTTACTCTTTCTAAACTCTTCATGGCTGGTAATAAATCCCTGTTTGATGGGGAAGAGATGATTTCAGCCTTCAGGAGGGGATACAGCATGTTCTACAGAGCCATGGGAGTGGCATCAGATTGTAATTAGCACTGCAGACTTTCAAGAGGCTGTAGATGATGTAGACCTATTATAAGATTTCATTTGATTAAATATTTAATTTCAAAATGACATAGACCTATCATAATATTTCATTTTTATGCTCCGGAGGACTTTGTTTTCAAATAACGTGGTCTTTCACTTACCATATGAAAGCATTTGTACTGTTTTCTTGGCCATCCTGGGTCTGTAAGCAGATAGTTACTTTCATGTGGAACCAAAGGTCAGTAAAATCTGTGAACCCAAGTAGCCATGGGCATAGCCATCTCAGAGGTCTCAAACTGTGTTCCCAAACATAGGAGCTCTGGTGGGTGCTCTGCATGGACTAAAAGCAGCCTTCACAGCTAGACAAGGTCCTGGAAGGCTATTCCTGCAGAGCCGTTTGAGTGTCTGGACTTCATTCTCAGTGCTGGCTTCTGGAATAGCTCTTCAGTACCTGCCCAGCTCCATACATGTGACAGAGCCCAGCTTTGGTCCACCCTTGCACTCCAGCTAATAACCCAGGAAGCTCTGAAACATAGTCAGAGATGTCCCAATGACTGTGAAGGGCCAGCCTAGAGATCTGGTCAGCAGATCTTATGGCCCTGAGAAGCCAGCTGTTGTATCACCTAACACCTGTATACATACCTGTATTACATAATACCTTTATCTGCAAGGTTTTCCCATCACTTGAGGTGTCACAATGCTCGGTTAACCTGATACTGTTAAACAGGATTTCTGTATGTAATAAATTTGATCATTCATACTCATTTCTATGGTTGACTTGGGAAAAGGCTTTCAGAAATTATTTTCATGACAAATACAAGTGCCCTCTAGCAGTGATTAGGTTTGACAGCCAATTCATAGTGTTTGCTGCTATATGCCGTGTTCAGGCTCTTCATATTCTAGAGGACAGATCGAATCAGCTGTGTAACAGTTTTTCTGCTACAGCATTAAATTGGTTCCACAAGTAGAGATAATTTCAGTGCGAAACAACCACAAAAGACTGATCTGAAGTGTTACTCAAAGACCAGATAGTACGGCAAATAATTCTGTATTCTATAGTAATAAACAGAAGACTCAGTTCCTGTTTTAGCTGCTACTCTTGTCTTTGTTTAGGGCCAAGTAATTGCTTACTCACTCCTTAGATTGAGGTGTTGAATAAAAGAAAAAAGAACATGAAGCTTTATAAAGGCATTGAAAATAACCTTCACTCACTATCACTGTGTGTTCCCTCCCCTGCGATCTCAGGGTTTCTGTGCTGTGAAAGCTTCCTTGATGGATGCAGATTGTCTGGGTTTTGTAGTGCAGTAGACCCATTCTGAGCTTTTCTGTGATCCTAAACATGCTGAAGTAATGGGCTGCTTCTGTACTGGAGAGATTTGGGGAAAATACTGCAGAAAGAACTAAAGGCATCTGCGTTTTTTTGCTTTGTGTCCTTGGTGGGGTAAACATTGCAGTCTCTCATAAAGGGCATCCATCAAGGGCAGCATTGGGTAGAGCAGCTTACTTTTGAGGTCACTGTGAAATGAGCAAGAAATGGGAAACATGCCCTTGGCAAGCTGGGTCAGGGCAATGACATGGCAAAAGGCTCTCAGCATCAGCTTCCTCTCCACAGTCTTCTCACTCACACATGACTTGGCCTGTCTCATCTTTACTTCTGCAAGAGAGATCTTTCTGTCCTCATGAGATGAGGACCTTACTCTTCTGAGCAGCAGCAGCTGTTTTCTGTCTGGGGGAGCTGGAATTCCTTTCCACTGGCAGAGGGTGTGTGTTTTCTTTCCCTGAGAGTTGTTCTCCCTTTGATGCATGTTTTTTCCTTTTAGTTGCAGGATTCATTGATTCCTTGGTCTATCACTCAGCATGTGCCATCCAGAAGAAAATTGAACTTGGGAAGACCACATAAAGAAGCAATGACCTCACCCCACAAAAAAAATCTACAGAGAAATAAACACAGGTGATCTTCTGAGTGCACAAGAGGTTTGGAGTTACCAGATGGCCCTGACCACTCTTATTTTACTGCCCCATTGTTCTTTGTTTGGCATTAATTTGTGAATGGAACCGCTTGAACCTTGCTGCTATAAAGATTAGCAGTCTTGTCTGTCTGTGCAGACCCTACTGACCCTTTTGTATCAGTCCATGTTCGTCCAGTTCTGTCCCCCTCCCCAAAAGAGATGCTGGATGGAGATACTGCATTCTCTTTGCTTCCAGGAATAATGTACTGTATTGTCATGAGACCTGGAATGAAATTGCCATCAAATAAGCTTTCTAGCAAGACCATCTAGCTTTTTAAGTTTTTGTTAAATGTGTTTCTGAATGTGCTGATGCTGTATGCCAGACCTCTGTGAAAATGTGCTGAACCCCATGTGCTTTCCCTTCAGTTGTCCTGGGCAACGTGGTGAGACCTAGCACTTAGAATGTGCTTAGTGTACCATGAGGCATTGCAGTTGCTCCAGATGGCTCTTCCTACAAAAGGTGCAAGTTGATGTTTCAGCAAAAAAAAAGTGTTTGGAGTTCTAATTTTTAAATTGGATTGTGCTTTTCACTTCCCCCTTGAAATAAAAGTCCATCCTCTCTGTGTTTTGGTAAAGCATTTGGAAGAGTAATGAAATTATTTGAACTAATCCTAGTATTGAATTGGAAATTATAGTTAAAAAACATACCTGCCTTGTTGTGGTGGGTTTTTTATTTTTTTTAATGATCTATGCAAGTGAGTAGAGTGCTTGCTATGTGAAATTATAGTGGGAGAAATGTGAAAATAATGAGGAAAAACAAAATATTGTGGAGTCCTGCCTCATTTTGAGGCAAGATAGACTCATTACTCTTAAATCTCAGCTCTGAATTTGCTTTGGTGCTGACTCTAAACTTGGTCCAAGCAGTTGGTCCAACATTGCAGTGTGACAGACACAGGATCGGATGTCTATCAGGGAGACAAGCAATTTGAAGTGTGTGGAAGGAGACCCTAAGATTAATCATAAAGCTAGAATACTGAACAAAATGAGTTTATTAAAAAAAAAAAAAAACAAACATTTCAAACAAGGATATTTAATTAATCTGTTGGTTTAGGATCATACAGTACTACTACAATGTGAGGAAGGGGACATAGTATCTATGTTTTATCAAGAATAAAAGAATTTGAACAGCATCAGTTGCTCAGCAGCTTTGTAATTAAATTTGAAAGAATAATGAGGAGGGGGAAGATGAATGGAAATACTACAGCAAGAGCTTAACCCAAAGTTTAAACAATTACCTGCTAATTGCTTGTCTTTTTGATGGGAAAGCCAGTTCCCTGTAAGCATTGGTGAGCATTGCACACAGCACTGCTTAGCACCTAGAGAAAACAGAGGGAAGGTGAAGGGGCAGGTAGGTGCAAGACTCGTAGTGTGGGAAACTGGATATAATAGAGATGAGAAACAGAAAACATATAGAAATGGAGGTTCTACCTGGAGAGGTAGGAAATCAATGAAGCTCATAGTTAAGTGGGAGCTTATGAGTAGAAGAGATCTGGTGGTTTTAATAGACTGGAAGACCAAGTGACTAACAACCATGGAAAAGCGGAGTCTGATTCAAGGGTGCGTATTTGTGATTGAAAATGGGAAAAGGCATCCTGCTAACCCTACTGTGGAGGAGAAAAACTCCTCTGGGGAGCTCAGTCTGCAGGGTCTGCAATCCTGTTCTTCAGGCTGGGGCTAATGTAGATTGTGCTGTCTTTTCAAAGCAGTAAGGGCTCAGAAAGTAAAGCAAATGTTAATAATATTCACATATATTTTCAAAGTTTATTCAACATAAGATCATTTCAGCTGTAGTTGAGTGTCATCTACTGACTTAGCATGCTTGGTTTTTTTCTTTCTTACTCATTGATATTTTTAAAATATTTCCTTAGTTATAAAAAGGAAGGGAAGATGCTCCTCTCCCCCTGCCCAAATAAGAACTATGAACCCTTCCTGGAAGCCAATCAGTGGGTGAAAGTGTCAGCTCTGTCATGCAGCTAGCCACACTGGAGCAGCTGCTGTCACCACCCCCTGTCACCCAGTGGTCACCCGATGGCTTTGTGGCCACTGCAGTGACAGGCACAGCAGCTCATGGGCTCCACACACACTTCCAGCCTCAGTGTCTCCCCTTCCTCTCTCCCAGCCAGTGTGGGTAGAGCCATGCCCACCCCATGTCCAGCCAAATGCAACACTGCTGGTGCCATGGAAGTCTGTCAGCTCCTGTCACCCACGGTGCCCAGAGGATCACAGGGTCTGTCAGCCTGGGCACATGCAAACTCTGGGGGGAGAGGGAAAAGTAAGCTGAAGATCTGAGGCAGCTACTAGCAATGCAGGGGGGACTGCCAGTTCCTATGCTAACAGCCTGACTTCAGCTTGGAAATGCATCATTTGTAGAACAAAATCCTGCCTTCAGCTGCCAGTCTGTTAATGATGCTGAATTCAACGTCAGCATCATGGACCCTTGTCCTGCGAAAGGCTCCGGACCAGCGGTTCTTCTCCCAGTAATGGTGCCAGTTCCCTTCGCTGTCTGCTCCAAAGCCAAACACGGAGACCTGCGCACATGCCAGCAAGAGCCATTGCTGTGCAGGCGCTTGCTCGGCCTGAGAGCACACAGGCCAGCGGGGTGGTGGCAGTGCCTGGTCCTGCTGGCCCCACTCACCTGCTGGCAGAGGTGCAAGGCAAAGAGAAGGGCTGTGAAGCCAGTGGAGGGGTATCGCCCATGGCGCTGTGTCCAGTTGTCATGGATGTACTTGAGGAAAGCTGGGCTCAGGATCAGCACCTGAGTGGGGAGTGGAGGAGCCATCGGCTCGCTGTGCTGCGAATGGGACGGCCAGCTCCCGCCACCAGTGCAGCCACCAGCCTTCCCCCTCACCAGCTCAGCCCACATCCTGAAAAAAAAAAAAACAGCCCAGTCTCTGCCCAGAGGAGCCCTACCTGCGCAGGAGGAGCTGGAACCCACCAAGCCCTTACCTTGTTTCTGTCAGCTTTGATGAATTGTTTCACTCTCATGTATGTGCTATAAAAGCCAGAGAACAGCTGTGAGCATGGGGCACTCCCACTACTAGGGCCTCTCCTTTGGAGGCAGCTGGTTTGCAGTGGGTGCCTGTGTCTGCCAGTACCTGGCCCCATGGCACCCCTAGCCCCTTGGCTGGCCCAGCAGCATCACCTGGCCTGGCTGTGGGAAGGGACACATCAGGCCCATGGCCCCACAGTGGGGACAGCCACCACCCCACCCATGGGCATTACAGGCCTGCAGGATGCCCAGACCCTGCAGGGACTGGTCAGTGCCCACTTCCTCAAGCTGCAGTGCAGACGGATACCAGGACCTTCACCCAGGAGCCCCTCCTACCCTGCCAGGACCATGGTGCCAGAACCCCAGTGAGGCACCAGGGTCCCCAGGACCACCTCATGCCTTCCCCAGGCTCTCCAGCACAAGAGGTGTCACTCCCAAAGCTGACGCACTGTGTGAGCTCTCCAGTGGAAAATGCACTGGTCAGCCACCGCAGGTCCAGTGGCTTGAAGGGGATGAGGATGAGGTGGACGTTGGGCCCAAGGTTCACTGCGCTCTCTGGGTACATGAAGTGATGGGTTGTTCTCATGCCAACATCCAGCTCAAAGCCAGGGATCTTTGCTCTGTTCATCCTGGGGACAGCAGAAAGGCACATACCGAAATGCAGCTGCACGCTGTACCAGTCCCAAGCTGCTGATCCCAACCAGGCAGGGACACCAGCTCACACTGGCCAGCAGCAAAGAAGGGGACATGAGTGACACAGGGCTGGTATGTGCCCCAGGGTGGGGGCACCATGGAGCAGGCATCGCCCAACTTGTGTTGGCAGATATTACAGTGGCCAAGGGCTGGGGCATGCCAGGGTCCCAGCAAGACAGGGAGGGGCTAAGCTCCTTCAGGTCACCCACCTCAGCACCCAGTCATGGGCATCAATCCGCAGCCCGTGGCCGGACCCCTTCAGCCGCCCTGAGTTTCCCACCACTGCACAAGTCCTGCAGCGAGATGTGTCCCACATGCTGCTGGTTGGAGCCCGGAGGACAGTGAAGAGCTGCTGAATTATGGCCTGGAGTTGGCCGCCACGTGGGGGACCCTGCAGTGTCTGGGTCAAAATGCAGCATCAGCCCCCCTGCCAGTACCCCCAAAGAGGGGACAGAGCCCCACTCCTCCCAGTGGAGCCCTGAGAAATGCATGGAAAAACCCGATGGAATATTAGGAAAAGGGTGTGGGACAGGCTCGGGGTGGGGGGAAGGCGATAAGCTGGGGTTCCCCGCACCCTCTTCACCCCCCATCACATATGTCCAACTTGACCTTGGCCCTGCCCCACCACAAACAGATTTGGGGAGCCTGGGAAGAGCCCTGAGCTCCTGCCCAAGCCCTGACTCACCAGCCACCACTGAACCACGTCGGAGGAGAGCTCATGGGCTGCCCCCGTCAGCAGAAGCCCCATGGACATATTATAGCGGGCACTGAACCATGCGGAGCTGTTGGTGCTGGCACCACAGTGGACAGCAGGGGTGTCGAAGAGGGAGGGAGCCCAAGGGAAGGGGCCAAGGCCATCCGTGGGGGCTCGGAAACATTGCCACAGGACCAGCAGCAGGCACAGGGCCAGCACCACCCATATGTGCCTCTGGCAGAGCATCCCTCATGCCACCTGCAGTGAGATGTTACAGGGACAGTTGCATGGCCCCACCATGACCCCTTCCCACCCACTCTCACTACCCAGCCTCCTGGGACACCCCTTGACTGTTCATCAACCCTACAGGGACCTGAAATAACCTGGTACGTATTTCCTTTTCAAACGGTTCAATGGTTTTATTGCTGTGCTCTGCTTCTAGCACTGCCGCCCGCACTTAGGTCCAGGCAGAGCTGCCTGGGAATATGTCCTGTAAGAGGTTCTGCTCTGTGCCTGCAGCATTTTTAAGGTCTGCAAAACTAACCCACAAACAAGCAGCAAAGCGTAGTCACCAAAATCCATCTCCCGTCCAGAGTGGCAGCTGCCCATCCGCAAGGCACTGCTGCCAGGAGTGAGCCCCACTGCCTCCTCCCCACACATTCCAGCCATGCAGAGCAGACACTGGGCACAGCAGCCCCTTGACTCGCCACTGCCACCAAGCCCACACAGGTGCCATGCAGCCGGCAAGGCACTCCCTCCCCAGCAGCCCTGGGGTTTTGCAGTTTCAAGGGCACCGAATCATTGCCGGGAGGAAGGAGCTGGAGGTACTGCCTGCCATCTGTGTGCATGAACCTCTCTTAAATGCCCATATTTAAGTGACATTTCTGTTCTCCATCTAAAATCACCCAAGTAAGCCTAAAGTCAAAGGGTTTTCTCATCCTCAGGGAGTTCACAAAGTGCTCAGCCTCTCAGGACCAGGCTCCCATGGGCAAGGCAGGAGTGAGGATCAGGGATGAAGGGACAGCCTCCATCCCATGATCAGAAGCTACTGCAGCAGGTTTGGGGTCAGGGTGAGGTCCCCTCTGTACTGGAAAAGCTAAAGGACAGAAACCCCCTCCTGTCCTCTCAGGAGTACCCGGTGCTCCCCCCAGTCCCCTGGGTGCAGATGTGGGGCTTTGAGTCAGCACCAGCTTAATTTCTCCACATTAACTATTTTTTGTAACTCCTGCAGCATGGACATACCTACTCGCCATTGTATCCAACCAGCTGCACTCAAATCTGACCCACAGGACATATACCTGACAGCAAAACTGCTGCTCCTGGGGGTCCAAGCAATGAACAGAGACAGAAAGGGGGGGGG
>NW_020799266.1:1220020-1291057 GCF_003259725.1 Athene cunicularia | reverse complement strand
GGGGGGGGGCGCGTATTGTTTGCACGATCCCGGGTGGCCACAGCAAGATGCATTCTGCTGTAAACCTGCCCTCTCAGAAAACAACTGAACCATAACCTCTTCTTGAAGGGAAGTGCAAACAACTACCCCCAGTGCACCCGAAGTGCAGATGTGGGTGCTCCTGAGCAGGAAGTGGCTGTGAAATGCCAGCTCTTCACCCTGCAGGCTCAGGGGGACCCCAAAGATCCCCAACACTCTCCCTGATGGTGGCTGTGGACCCCCATGACTTAGTCTGCAGCAGCCATGAGCATTTGCTGTGATGGCAGCAAAGAGCACCCATCTGACATGCTGGTCAGGCCAGGAATCAGCAGTCCCCTGGGCTGGTTCAGGCACTCATGGAGCCTCAGGGTTTATTAAGCTGCAGACCATGGACGGGGACAAGCTGACTGGCAACTGCACGGCTGGTGCCAGCAGCTCCATTAAGCCCTGAGCCAAGGGACTCAGGCAGTGCCGTGAATATCTCACGAAGCCTTTTGCAGTCACCCCTCACCAGGGAGGACAGGGCTCTGGACAGGCAGGATTGAGCAGTCCCATCTCCCTGCCTGTGCCCATGCACAGCCCCTGCTCCATGACTGGGACCTCTCCACCTGCACCTGCAACCCCACGGTGGCTGAAATGACCCCTCCTGGCCCTGAGCCCAGAGGTGCCCTCACCTTGGGGTTCCCCAGCCCAGTGTAATCAGCCACAATGCCACGGTCACGTGGCTGCTACATCGGGCTGCACCCAGGAGCCACAGACCTGTCCCCATCCTTTCTCAGCCCCAAGGGTCACCAGCAGGAGCTCCCCAGACCTGGATCCAAGAAAGAGACCCCCCGGTCCCCAGCCAGCTGTCCCTAGGGCCCCTCACCTCCTCAGAGGAAGCGCCACTGAGCAGGGCCAGGTGATGGTGATGCTCCCGGGCTTGGTGGCCTCACCAGTGCTTGTTGCAAGCTGCAACAACCACCACAGGAAGAGGAAGTGTTGCGTCACAACGTGGGGGAGAACAGAACTTTGCGGCAAGTGACACAGTGAGGTCAGGGCTGTTGTCCTTCCTTCAGCAGTGCCCACCACGCTGGTGTCCCAGTACAGCCCTCCCACCCAGCGCAGCACCATGGTGGCCACCGGTCCCACTGGAGCTGGATGATCTACCCGCGTTCCCTGGGCTGAATCAGGAAATTAATCATTCAAATGTTCCTCTGAGGATGGGAGAAGTTGCCTGAAGTGGAACTGTCCTCCTGCCCCTACAGGTCCTGCTGGGATGGCTCAACTTTTGCCAACACTGACATAAGCAACACTTGAAATCTCAACAGCCTCAGGCGTGCAGCACCTTACCAACCAGTTTCTTTTGCTCACCTGGATGGGATTTTGGCTCAAAGAGGACAGGAGGGCTGTGAAAAGTGCCTCAGCAACCATAAAAACACAGCCAGTAGAGAAAAGCCATGCAAGATGAATTATGAGTAATTTTATCCAGGGGAGGTCATCCCTCTGCTCTGATGCCTGCAAGGAGGTTTGATGCCTAAGGGAAAGAAGCGAAGAGGAAGGATCTAGAGATTCAAACTAGAACAACCCTGCAAAATGCAGAGCACCAAAGAGCTGGTATTTATTGGCAGCGAGCTCAGAGGTCCTCTCCACCATTGCTGGGGAAGGGAGGCACCCAAGGAGCAATGCCCTGAATTGCCACAGAGCATATTTCTGGAGCACAGACAGACCTGGGTGGGAGGAATTAGGGATGGCACAGCACTTGTTTGCATTGCCACGCTCCCAGTGTGCTCAGCCCTCAGCAGAAGCCCCTTTCCCCAGGGTTCAGAGCCATGCAGGGCACTGTGCTGCCCTGCTCTACCATCATCTCCATTAGCTCTGGCAGAGCAGGGAGTACCACAGGACAGGCAGAATGGTCAGGGTGAGGCCAGAGCCGGGCATTTGGCAATGAGTGGCCCAGGCCTGTGTCCTGCATGGGGAGGTGGCTGGGGCAGGAGCACACGTGTGGAGCATGTAGGTTGATGTGTTCTCTCTCTTTGCCTGGTCAAGGGATCCTCTGGGACAGCATGGCACTGCTGGCAGCCTATGGAAGGAGTGGGCTGTGGGGACAGGGATGCTTGGGCGGCAGAAGTGACGGAGACAGCACATGGTGGGGCCTTGGTACAGATGGGAGCTTGGGGAATTGCATTCTAAGCAGCTGATCAGATCTTCCTTCTTGAACTGAAGCAACTCCTACTCATTGAGCACGTGAACGAATGAAGCGGGGAAGACACCTCGCCTGTAAGGCTGTCCTTCAATCCACCCTTTCTGCAGGGAGAAAGGAAGAAAAAGGAGTGGTGAGGATGGCACAGGGACATTCAAGGGGATGAAGAACTGGCCCTGTAACAGCTGTGTTTGTTTGCTAAGGAAAAGATGGAGGATGTAGAGACAGATGCAGAGTAGGAGGTGACAATCCCACAGTCATGGGCAGAGGCAAGAGATGGACAGAAAGGGAATCATGTGCAATCCCAGTGCTGGTCAGTATACACAGTTTCACTCACCCACCAGTTGCTGTCCTCCTTTTCAGACACCACAATGATCTCGCCTGTGTGGAAAGTCAGCTCATCTTCCTGGTCAGCATTGCAGTCATAAAGAGCACGGACCCTGCAGAGCAGGCGTCTGTTCTGCAAGCAGGAGAGAAAATCATCAAGCCTTCCCAGCTTCATCGGACACAAACTGAACCAGCTCTAGTGTCTTGAACCCAAAGCCACTTGAAAAGATGTGAGGAGCAAGGATGAGAGACTGGGAGGTTTCCCGTGCAGAGTGAGGGCAGAGGTGGCAGGTTAGTTGCTGGGAGTTTGAGTGGGACAGGAATCCAGAAGACACCTCCTTCTGCAGGAGCATCCTTCCAGAAGCACCTGCTCCTCTGCCTCAGGACTGCAACATGTGCAGTTGCACTGTCTGGGGTCCCCGTTGTCTCAGGGCAGGTCTGTGCGAGGAGCCAGTGGCACTGCTTGGCAAAACCCCAAGCCCAAGCAACCCAAGGAAGGTCCCCTTAATGACAGATCTGTGTCTGCACAGCATTCTGTGGGAGAAGAGGGTCCCCTGGAGCACAGAGAGGCAGGGCCAGTGTGGACGCTGCACACTTGCCCATGTCTAAAACTGCACCCTGACCTGCCAACAACCCAAAATCATAAGCAAGGCTTTCCTCAAAAGGCAGTGGAGCCTTATGGGGATTTTGGTAGCATTCCCAGCACCTAGCAGAGAGACATCAATGCCAGAGAGTCACAACTGAAGTGCTGGGATGAGAAGTTGCTGGGATTGATTCCACCTCAGTTCAAAACCAAAGGTGATAAATATGGGCAGATGTAGGAACTGAGCTAGCCCTGGCTGCTGGCCACCTACCAAACTGCTCCTCCGAGGAAGAAGTGGTGGAATATCCAAGGTATGGCCAAAACATGGATCTGGCTCCTCAAGGGACCGGTGTGGGCCAGGCTGTCCCGCTTTACTAGGGCCAGGAGTGCAGAGGGAGTCCGTGGCTTTCAGGGCACCTAGGACACAGGCTGGTCATCTCCTCCCACTTTTCATCATGAGTGGACAAGAGCAACCACCACTGTCAGGCAATATGCTGCAGCATGGTCCTTCTCCATGGTACAACATAGGCAACAAGTACCCCATCAGTCTGGGAGCTGGAAAGGGGAGGGATTGGGGACAGGGTAGAGAGAGGCATCAGGGGAAGGGGATGTGGCCAGAAAGTAGATGGAGATAGAATGTAGTCAGGGGTGAGAAATGTGTTACCCAGAGGTGGAATATGGGCTATGCAACCCCAAGGTGCCCCAAGAGCTGCCAGCACTGAGGGAAGGATACAGCTGCCATGGGCCATGCACTTGGCACCTTCTGTCCCCCCATACTCCCCATGCTGCTGAGCTCTGCTGGGATGAGGCTGGTTCCTAGAGGTGCCTGGAGGCTGCAGCTGACCTCCATCATGAAGCACCCAGGGCTGCTCCTGGCAGTCCTCATCCCGTTGTCAAAGGGTTATGTTCTGCAAGCCACTGCCTCAGTCCCCAACCTGCCACCCTGCCTGGGTATGGAGAGGGGGACATCATTCTGCCACAGGGAACCCGTGGAAACAAATCCACTGCCTGAAAGATGGAAACGGAGTCATTCTCTTCTCTGAATTCAACATCTTCAGCAGCTCAGCAAACCCCAGAATAACCCTGCCCTGGAAGCACCCGTGTCTAATAGCCAGGGTGCAGGAGCCCCATCGTGATCAGCTGTGGGCATGCCATGCAGTGCTACAGCTCCCACAGATCTCCTAGCCCTACATTCAAGCAAGAGGCCTTGCAGGCCTGATCCAGGAACAAGGCTTGGCCAGGGAAAGCCACAGACAATCTGACCTAGTGTGGGTGCTGGACTGCAGACCTCCAGCAGGTCCTTCCCACCAGTGTGGTCTGGCTCCTTGTCCTTTTATTACCTGAAGCCAGGCTGGTCAGACTGGGCTGCTCAGAGCTGAGTGGTACCCAAGGCACTGGCTCTGAGGATGTGCGCTTGTACTTGACGCTCAGAGGCAAATGTGGGCTCCTGCTACTTCTTGCGTCCTCAGCAAAGACAGATGAGCTGGTAAGGGAGGGTGGATATGCCCCCTGGGGAGCTAAACACAGAGCAAGAACAGATCAGGAGTCAGAAGCAAGCTGGCACTGAGCAGGACTCCTGAGCAAAGCTCCAGGGGAGAATGGGCACGAACACATGGGCAGAGATTTCCTTTTCTCTGCTTGCAGGTCTGACTTTTTAGATCAGGTTGGAAGCAGAGCTGGGACTGGCAGAGGGGAAGTCAGTCAGAATTTGTTGAGTCTCCCAGAAAGCAAAGTGAACTCTTGGAGGTGGGTCATGCCACGGGAAGGCTGAGCAAGGATGGCAGGAGCCGGTCTTGCTAAGGAGCAGTGTAGGGGCTCCAAGGGTGAGAATACATTGTGCTGCCTTCAAAGCAAGGATCAGTGCTAGGACACCAGCCAGCACAAGCCAGCCTTGGTCCCTCAAGAAGCAGAGGACTAAAGGGTGCCCTAGGCCACCAGACAACCCCTCACACCCCATCAGGGGCCCAGCTCCCTCCCAGACCACCCTTTGCCAATGAAACTAGGTTGCAGCAGCAGAGGCTCAGCCTGTCAGCCCCTGTATCATCCCACTGCAGGCTCTCACCTGGCTTTGCCCACTGGTGTGGAAATGGAGGTACATAGGAGGCGGCTGGTGTCACATCCAGGTGGTCGGCTGGCGGGTTGCAGGTGTCTGGCCACTCCCCCCAGGACACTGCCCCTGCCTCCTCCAGCCTGGGGGCAGTGGCAGGGGGGTGGTAGCAGCTCTGGGGATGAGCAGACCCTCTCTTCACAGAACCCAGCTGAGAAAGGGATATTTTCAGATTAGATGGATTGGGTATGGCTGGGCAGGTACAGGTGCCTGCCCCTGCATGTGTGGCCCTAAGCCAGAGCCTATCAGGACCTCACCTTCTCATCTAGGTCTTCGTCACTCTCATACATGTCATCTTGGCCCAGGCACCACTCATACTCCACGTGGACATGGGGGTTGAACTGATTGCTTTTGGCCTGCAGCAGCTGGGGCACAGGAGCTCCCTGAGGACCCAGCAACCCTGTCCTGCCCTACCAGCCCCACAGGCAGCTGCTGGCCCTATCCCCAACCACCTAACAATCAGGGCAATGTCTGTGAGCTGCGAGCAGTACTTCCCATCAGTAATGGGGTTTTGAGAAGTTCTCCAAACACACAAATCAGACTGTGGCAGAAGCAGCCTTGGACTCACCCCAGGCAGTGTCAGTACAGCTCCAGGTCTCGCTGCCCAGGCACAGCACAACCCCTGCCTGGCCTGTCCCAAACTGCTCTGCCCTGAGTGACCCCACATGAGTAGGGCCAGCCCCCACTGGACTCCTCTGCACCTTCCTCTGCATCCCATACTGGCACTGGTGATGCTGAGGGGCGCAGGTGGCCCTGCAGGACGTGTCCACACAGGTGTGGGACCCCCTGCCCCTCTCTGCCACTGGGATGTGTCCTGAAACCAGAGAGGTGATGAGACACAGTCTTACCAGCTCCTCACATAGGGGATGTCTCATCCTCCTGGCAACATCCAGGGCCGTGTCTCCTGCTTTGTTAGCTGTTGGCGGGGGGGAGGAAATGGCAGCCTTGAACACCACTGGTCTCAGCAAATTGAAGAACAGTGCTGCATTCAGGGCATCTGGGGGCAAATAAGCCTTCTAAGAAGGGACAGCCTAAACCCAGACCAAAACAAAGGCTCAGCCCCTTAAGGGATGGTGACTGAGGCACCCAGATAAAGAGAGAAAGGAGCATAAATAAATCCTGATTGACTCACAGAGGTGGAATAGGATAGAGGGACAGAAGAATTTAGTCACTGCCAGAGCCTTAAAGGCTACAAAACCAGAGGGCTCCACAGCCAATGCCCTCTGTGTCACCACAGGGAGCTTTGGACAGACCCAGTATGTGTGCCCTGATACCTGGTAGACAGAGACCACACAGACACCCAGGTCCCAGTGCTTGCAAGCAGGGGTGTGAGTGCAAGTCTGAACAAGTGACAACCATTTTACTTCAGTTTCCTGGAAGGTCTGAGATGGGACCTGTGATGGTGTAACTCTGCAAAACCCCTCCTTGCAGGACTGCAGCACAATTCTGGCTGTGGAGGGGTAGGCTGGGGGGACTCTGGGGAAGGGGAAGGGTGGGAGAAGGGAACAGCAAGAGGTCTGTGCCTTGAGGAACCACAGATTATCCCCAGACCAGCAGTGGGGTCTGCACTGTGGACTTCAGATGCTCAAGGTAGTCAGTAAAGACAGGTCAGGCACAGCTGCACTCAGCAACGCTGAGGTGGTGAGAAATTTGGCTGTCAAATCACTGTGCAATGGGGGGATGTGCACCCAGTTCCTGCTGCTTGCCACAGTCTTTTCCCTCTAAGGGTCTGCCACCACGCTGCCTGGAGGAGGAAGCATCTCCGGCCATCCCTGGGAGCATGGCTCAACGAACCTACGAGCTCAGACAGATAGCTGATGGTGGAAACATTTGTGCCCTCGCATTTCCTCCAGGCTCCTAGTTTTAATGCTCACTTCTGTGTTGGGCAGTATAAATGGCTGGACCTGTGATCTGGGCTCCAGAGCACCAGCACACACTGTCTCTGAATCAGTGCTTTGGCAGCCCTCCCACCTGCTCTCCAGCATTGCAGCGCTGGCTTTGAAAATTAGTTAAGTGCCTGTTTTGTCTCCTGCTGTGCAAGTGCTGCGTGTGGAAGAGCAGCTCAGGCAGTGTTTGCCTTGCTGGACTCTGCCAGCTCAATAAGCCCACCTCAGGGCAGTCCCACCACAGAGCTGCCTGTGGCTGCCCACCTGGGAGGAGGAGAAGTGAAGTGGGACAGAGGCACAGTTTGCCTGGGATCAGGAATACCCCAGAGCAAACCAGTTCCTCCCTCGGGAGCAGAGAGGAGCATTCCCTGCTCCAAGCTGGAGAGCAAAGCCACTGCTTCAGTCCCAGGCTGTTGAGAGCAGGAGCCTGTGAAATGTGGTCACCCCACTCACAGAGGGCCACGTGCACCCCAAACTGGCTTGTGAACACCACTGATCCTGAAGAGCCAACCAAGAGCAGTATCAGAGCAGGGCGCCTCACTGGACATGCAGAGAAGAGCCTGGGGTTAAGTCTGTCACCCTGTGAGCAGGGTCCCCGCCCAACTCTGTCCACTTCTCCCCAGATGCAGACAAACACTACTGAGCACTTAAGCAGGGCTAAGGAGGTGTTTCCAGAGAAAACCTGAGAAGCACGCTCTGTGTGCATAGGGTGGGGAATCCTGAGACCACTCACTGATGGTGATGTTGGCTTTGGCCTTCAGCAGCAGTTTGACACACTCAGGTTTGTTGTGAGAGCAGCAGTAGTGAAGCGGCGTGTTCCCCTCTGCTGTCCACTTTGACAGGCTCCCACTGCAGCAGAGGGTGGATAATGTCAGTACCCCTGGGAAGAGCCGCTGGCCCCAGCCACAGCAAACACTGCCTGATGCTGGCACACGTGTCCTTCCCACCTCGCCTGGAGAAGAGGTGGTCACCACAACCATCACACCTCAACCCAGAGGAGACAAGGCCCCCACAATCTACAGGGTAGTTACCCCAAGCCCAGACCAAGGTACATTTGCTGGGAGGCCTGCCCTGGTGATTTTTCTCTTTTTTGGGAGCATTTTGGAGAAGATCATCAGTCTTGCACCGTTCACTACCACAGCTTAGCCATGCCAAACTGACTGGGTGTCATGAGCTTACCTGTTCTGGACAAGAAAATCAACTATATGCAAAGACGTTCGATCAGACAAGAGCACTGCCAGGTGGAGAATGGTCTCCCCAGGTTCCTGTAGCCAAGAAAAATACAGCAAGGATGAGACTGTGTCTGCCTGCACCATCAAGTGGGAGCACTGTCCTCTAGGGACTGTCCTTAGACATTTTAAATCCCTGAGAGATGAAGAGGTTTGACTGTCTCTTCAGAGCCCACCAAAGCTAGTGAGAACCTAGTTAACATGCATAGAGTCATGGCTTATAGCTTCATGAAGAAGAATCAGTTATTCCCTTTTCACATTTAGAAACTGAGGCAACAAAAGGTGACTTTTCTCCCCAGGCCAGTGGCTGAACTTTGCTGAGTCCATGATCTCACCAGAGGCCTAGGGTGTGCAACAACTGCTTCCCATGGAGCTGCTTCTTGCTTGCCATTTTGTTCCAAGATATCCCATACTGATGGTGCTTCCTGCAGCATTTTGCTCCTTTGATTTTACTCTGGAGGACAACCCCCAGCGTCCTTGATGGTAAAGGGGGTGTCATGGCACTGTGTGGCTGTGCTCTCCTCTTGCACTTACAGATAGAACCTTTGCTGTGGTTTTGCAGGAAAAAATGCTGCCCTGATTTTTCAGCCTACAGTGAGACTTGGACTCTGCTCAGAAGTTTACAGGTGAATCTTGGTTACAAACTGGCCTCTGGAAAGCCTTGGGCCTGTGGTTATGGATTCTGTCCTCTGCATACACAACAGGAGAAGGGCTGTGGGGTCACAACCAGAAAGCCTCCCTCTGCTGTGATGTTCCTCACCCTGCCCAAGTCTGCCAGCCAAGCACTATTTTTAACAGAAAACTTCCCCTCCTGGGCACAGGGACCCTTATGGACAGGCTGGAGAGGCAACAGCAAAACTGTTTGCCATACAGGCCCACAGGATGGGTAGCCATACCTGCAGAGGTGCCAGCACAGGCTCGCTCAAATCCACGTTCTCTGCATATGCTTGGAGCAAAGAAAATATGTCCTTCTCTTTCACGGCTTCTGGAAGGCCAAAGCACTGAGCAGCAGGGCTCCTCTTGGCATATTTCTTCTCAACATACTTGGAAATGATGAAATTTTTCCGAAAAGCCCTGGCAGAGACCAGCCAAATGAGAGTTAGGGGCCGCAGAGCGACCCAGCGAGCATCCTCGGGCCATTCACCTCCTCTCCTGCTGCCCCAGCCACCTTCCTGCTCCTTCAGACATGCCAGGCAGTTTAGCACCTTTTCTCTCTCTGTCTCATTCCCCAGACTCCTCTGTGGCAGCATTCATAACTCCTCTTACAATACAATGTGGTTTCCTTAAAGCTTGCTCTCCTGCAGTTATATAATTAAACGAGGACTTGACTACCATGCATTTAGCGTGTGAGCCCTGCCATGGCTGGGGCAAGGACACCTGCACCCACCAAGGGAAGCCAGAACCAGCTCCCCATCTTTCCTTCCAGCAAGGATCCCACTGCCTTCATCCAACACCCAGAGGTCTTGTGCTGGCCGGGATGGGGAAGGGTCAGTGCTTCTCCCTCTCCCAGGCACTCCTTGCTTTCCAGAACCCCCCTTCCATCACCTCTGCTCTGGGATGAGGAGCCCTGACCCCTCCACCCTTCCTGGGTGGGAGACACTCAGGGGTGCACTGGGGATTTCTGTACAGCCCTGGTCATGTTTTCTGCTCTCTTCTCCCTTCCTTTCCTCCCCAGCCCTGACACATCCTTTGCCTTTTGGACCCTTCTGCCCTCACAGTTCAGTACTGGGCTCAGCTCCCTGATGGTGAGAATTAGGGGAATGAGCAGAAATCTTAAGGTCTGGGAAACACCATGTGGCATGAACTGGCCAAGATCCACAGGTCAGGAACAGCATCCAGACTGGCCAGGTAAGTTAGGACTCTCCCTCTGGAGAGGCCAAGAACAGCAGAAAGCAGTGGTCAGCCAGAGGATCTGAGGTGGCCACAGGTGCCCCAGGGGAAAAGAGGTGCTCCAAACAGAAAAGGCCACTGAGGAAGAGATGAGTTATTAATTTCATGCAGTTTCAGTTTCATCAGCATCCAAGCGGAAGGATGGATCTGGCAATTTGGGTCTTGACTATGTTCTTCCAGTTGTATTTTCCTGCTCTCTCAGCTCTCTGCTGCTCTCTCCCTGCCAAGTGCAGTTCCTTATCCACCTATTCACTGCAGGGTAGGTCCACACTGTCTAAATGATGACCTAGTCAGATCATACATGCCTGTAATGGAACCTCATCATGCCTGTTCTGCTTGCTCTCCAGCCTCCTGAAAGTTCCATCAGCCCCTGACAATAAGCTCCCCAGCTATATGTTTCCCCCAAAAGCTCTGCTGCACCCCAGGTTTACAGCTCTAAGCCCTGGAGAAGACCCCAGCTACTGCTGACACCAGTCACACCATCCCAGCTCTCCTCATCCTCTGCAGAGCTTCAAGGCTGGGGCACTGTGGGATGAAGAACTGGGGGTTCCTGCATCCTCAGCAGATCTTTGCTCAATGCCTATGCTGATCACAGAGCCGCAGAATCGTCTAGGTTGGAAAGGACATTGAAGATCCTCCAGTCCAACGGTTAACCTAGCACTGACCATTCCCAGCTCCACCAGATCCCTCAGCACTGGGTCAGCTCGACTCTTCAACCCCTCCAGGGATGGGGACTCCCCCCCTGCCCTGGGCAGCCCATTCCAATGCCCAACAGCCCCTACTGCACAGAAATCCTTCCTCAGAGCCAGCCTGACCCTGCCCTGGGCAGCTTGAGGCCATTCCCTCGGGGCCTGGCACTGGTTCCTTGGCTCCAGAGACTCATCCCCCTCTCTGCACCCTCCTGGCAGGGAGCTGTAGAGGGCCAGGAGGTCTCCCCTCAGCCTCCTCTTCTCCAGACTAAACTCCCCAGTTCCCCCAGCCGTTCCCCAGCAGACCTGTGCTCCAGACCCTGCCCCAGCTCCGTTGCCCTTCTCTGGACACACTCGAGTCATTCAATGGCCTTTTTGGGGTGAGGGGCCCAAAACTGAACCCCCTTATTGAGGGGCGGCCTCACCAGTGCAGAGCACAGGGCTCAGATCCCTTCCCTGTCCCTGCTGGCCACGCCAGTGCTGACACAAGCCAGGATGCCATTGGCCTTCTTGGCCCCCTGGGCACACTGCTGGCTCCTGTTCCGACAGCTGGAAATCAACACCCCCAGGTACCACTCTGACTCTGAACCTGGGACCCAGCCACTGGACACAGTGAACTGCTCTGCATTGTGCAAGTCCCTGTCCCCTGTCCCACTCCAGCCTCCCACCCTTCCCTGCCCTGCCAATGTATAGCCGGGGCTATCCTGCTTGGCAGCTCCACTTGTTTTTTTATGTTTCTCTCCTTTCCCTTTCCAGCATCAACTCCTCAATCCTTCTCCTGACCTCAAGGCCAATCCCTGAGCTGTCCTGCTGGCTCTTCCTCACTCTTCTCTCCTTTAACAAACTTTTCCTGCTGGGCTTGATGAAATTGCTTCTAAAGAGAAGCAACAGTCTGGGGAGAAGATCAGGCAGTGCCATGTGCCTGGTCACTGTGGGGATCACACAGGACTGCAGATTGTGTCCCCATGGGTGAGGGCCATATCTAACCTTCCACAAAAAACAGCTTTTGCAGAGCAACTCACATGTCACTGTGCACTGTAGGCTTCAGGGAAAAGCTGGGAAGATTCACTTCCATGATCTTGTTGAAGCCAGAGTTGCCAATATTCCTCGCCAGCTGCAAAACAGCGAAGCCAGAGGTCACATGGGACATGCAGCAATTCTACATGTGTGGCAGCAGGAGAGGGAGCTCCAGACTGAGATCCTGGGTTTGAGGGGATGTCAAGGGGATGCTGGAGACTCTGCCCTGACTCCTACTGCTGAGCTCTCCCAATGCCAGCAGTGCAACCAACCCCTGAGCTGACCCTCGGCTCATACCTGGGCAAGCAGATCCCTGTTAAACACTCTCATCCCCTCCCTGATGCCCACCAGCTTCCTGCAGCTCCCATCACAGCCCTACCAAACCCCTGAGCACCTGGAGCATTGTGGCCCTAACATAGCCTCGTGCAAGGTCTCCAACCCCCTGCCTGCCCCACACTCTTATCTGCTTCAGGTCAAGCTTGGCCCTGCCCCACAGCTCCCCTGCACCAGGGGACACAGATGGGGGAAGGGGACTGAGGGAGATGGGTCACCCCGTAGCAGTGAAATGACTCCCTCCTCTCCTCCTTGAAGATGACAGTTCCTGTCACAATAACCACTAAACCCTTGGAATTACAGAAGGGTATGGGTCAGTTTAACAGGTGGAAACCCCACTGAATTAACTTAGTTTCAGGAATGTCACAGCAGAAGCAGGGGGAGGCTTAAAGACAGAGTGCACTGTCAGTGCCCTACCAGCAATTCGGAGGTTGACAGCTTGTCCAGAGACAGCGACTGGATACGGGAGAGATGCACACCCATCTGTCTGTGAATCCCAGAGCACTCAATGCAGATCAGAATGCCCAAATTAATGGAGAGCCAAGTGGGATCTGTAGAGACAAGATCACCAGGCTGGTGCACATCTCCTGCCTGCTAGCCCCACACCACCCCAGGGCACAAACACCTCAGCAGGAAAGAGGGGAAGGGCAAGAACCCAGATGCCTGTAAGTCTCCAGGAACTGGATGTTGTGGAGGGCCAGGCAGAGCTCTGTCTGCCCAGGGTGGAAGAACCATGGCAGACCCACGGCCGTGGGTTGGCTCTCACCTGGGGCTGAACAGTCGCAGCACTCCCTGTTCCCAGGCAAGCCTCTGACCTCCTCGATGATGGCCTGTGTCAGCTCCTCCCAGCTGCTCTCCCTTCCACCCTGCCCCTTGCTGAAGGCCACGTTCAGCGCCTCCTCCTTGCTGTTGCTGAGGATGGACACCCAGCTGCATGGGCAGAAAGCAGCTTAGCAGCAGGGTCCTGTGTAGCTGTGCTTAGGTTTCGGGGTGAGGAGGGCAGTGGGACTGATCCCATTGCTGCAGGGGAGATCCCACTCTGCCTCAGTCCGCACAGCAGCCACCACACTCCTGCACGGGACACCAGCAGCAAACTGGGTGTCAGGAGCCTCCATCAAGCTCCATGTCCTGTTTGCAGGAGGCCAGACCCCTGGGGAGGCAGGGACACAGTCAGGATGGGAAGGGCATCAAACAAGGGTCTGTGGCATGCTGCTCAATTAGACAAAGAGCTGGCTCCTCAGCAGCAGTCAGAGGAGCACTTGTTGGTCCACGGCAAGGCACTTGCGGTACTTACGCAACACAGTCCTGCTCGTCCTCTGCCAGGAAGCGGTATGTGCGGTTGTCTGAAACACACAGAACCGGTCTTCTCCAGGCACCCCTCTCGTCCATCTCCCCTGCCAGCCTCATGTCAGGGACAACACACCTGAGCTGGGCTCAGCAGAGCTGGGAGCAATCTCCAGCCCAGGCACCCAGGGTGCCAGTCACCTCTGTCTGATTCAGGCCCTTCCCAGTGCACCCCAGACAAAGACACCTGCTCCTGTGCCGAGAATGAGGGATGCTGGTGTTAGCTAAGCTGCAGCCTGGGAACTACACTTGTGTGGTTCCTAGACACACTGTACTGCCCCGTGGCAGTGCTGTCTATCTCACACCCTGCATGTGCATCACTGCTCCTGAGCAGAGCTGCCTCCTGGCATAATTTCCCCAGAGTAACACCCCAGCCCGAGCTGGCCCAAAGCTGCAGAGCTTCCCCTCATCCCTGCCCACACTGGCTCTCTGAGTCCAAAGCACTGCGGCCTCTCTGGGCCCTTCCCAGAGGAACAGCAGGGCAGGTGCCACCACTCACGGGAAACCAGATCGAAGCACTTCTTGTCATCCATGTTCAGCTTCACCTGGCAGGTCAGTAAATTCAGCTTGACTGGTGGGCGGTTAAGCTACAAGCAGAATGAGAAAGCATCAAAGGGCTGTGGTCCAGGGGTGTGGAGCACTGACTGGCTCTGGAGACAGAGCCATGGATCTGCCTTACGCCCAGCACTTTGTCTTTGGCTCCACTCTCAGGAGCAATGCAAGAAATAGCAGCACAGACCTTTTCTTTCCCAACAGCCACCCCAAGCTTGGAGCCAGGTCCCCAGGCTCATGCCCCTCCATGCAAACAGACACGTGAGGACCTCCTGTGTTTATCTAAATCTCTCTTGGATTACAAGGACTTAAGTCTCAACAGAAAGTCTCCTACACCAGGGCAGCCCAGCAGGGTAAGCAGCAGGCATGAGGGCTCTGACAAGCCCCACGAAGCCACTGGTGTGCCCGGCAGCAGGCGGCTCTGTGGATCCTGCAACAACAGGCAGCAGCTCCCAGGCAGGAACAGAGCAGAATGGAAGAAGCAATTCCTACCATGCTGTGAGAGATGGTCAGGTAGCCATTGCTGATGGTGCATTTCCTCTTCTGCCAGACTTTTCTCAACCTGGAAATGAGTGGAGGCTGAGCTGAGAGGACACACATACAGCGGAGCAGACATGCAATGCCAATGCAGTGCAGCACTGATTAAATGCAAGAGTCATACAAGGCACAGCATGGGCCTGCAGCTCATAGCAGACATGCCGACTGGGCTGCCACAGTCAGGGTCTATTGCTCTTGGTCTGTTATGAGCTGAGAAGGACCCATCATATGGCATAAGCCAGGCTTCTACAGACAGGCAGTACAGCAGCTGTGGAGGTGATAGATGCAGAGGCGCAGCAGAACCTGCTAGCAGAGCACGAAGCCCTTAGAAGAAGCCCTCAGCAAACATCTAAGACCATCCCCTCCAAACTGCTCCCAAGCTGGTTTTCCTGTGTCTGCCATTCAGACAAGACCATAACACAGGTGAAAGGTGGAAGAGATACACCCAAAAGTGGAGAGAGACTGAACTTCAGTCTGTAGTGAAGGCGACCCCTGAGCCCCAGTTCATTATTTTCTGTCCAGTTTCAGGTTTTTCTAGGATACTTCACAGTCCTTTCCAGGTGTGCAACTCCCAGTGCAGGACCCATGTGATTCCCAGGAAGCATACTTCCACACACTGGTGGGAGATGATCCTCTTTCCAAAGACAGTGGGTCTGGTTCCTGGGAGAGGGGCACAGAATGGCTGCTGGCTCTTTCCCTCCTCTGGCCTACTATGCCATCTCCAAGGCAGCACTGATGTATGCTGTGTCTAATTCACCCCACATTTCTGCTCATTCCCCTAATTCTCACCATCAGGGAGCTGAGCCCAGTACTGAACTGTGAGGGCAGAAGGGTCCAAAAGGCAAAGGATGTGTCAGGGCTGGGGAGGAAAGGAAGGGAGAAGAGAGCAGAAAACATGACCAGGGCTGTACAGAAATCCCCAGTGCACCCCTGAGTGTCTCCCACCCAGGAAGGGTGGAGGGGTCAGGGCTCCTCATCCCAGAGCAGAGGTGATGGAAGGGGGGTTCTGGAAAGCAAGGAGTGCCTGGGAGAGGGAGAAGCACTGACCCTTCCCCATCCCGGCCAGCACAAGACCTCTGGGTGTTGGATGAAGGCAGTGGGATCCTTGCTGGAAGGAAAGATGGGGAGCTGGTTCTGGCTTCCCTTGGTGGGTGCAGGTGTCCTTGCCCCCAGTGCTCACAGGTCTTAACGGGACATTGGGCAGCTTCATGGGAGAGGAATGCCCCCAAAGCTAAAAGATGGACACAAGCTGCCTGGAGTTCCGTGTTGTCAGCAGTTGGAGGCTAGCACAGTGCTGAGCACACCTTCATGCATGCTTGTCCTGTTCCTCTGCCTTGTGGCCACACCAGGGAGAGGAGGGTGGTCTGAGTGAGCCCTGTTCTGGCCCCAGGTCACCAAAGCACAATTGAAAGGGGCATGCTAGATCCCAACTTACCCATCATTTTTCTTGAAGAGGGTCCCCGACTTCTCTGTTCCATACTGCTTGTTCCCTTGCAGCTGGTGCATGTTGTACACTGCCTGCTTGTTCCCAGGGTCCTGGCAGAGAAGAGAAATAGAAGCAAGGCCCTAGCGCACCAGTACCACTGACAACCAGGAGCATGTCCTCACAGGACTGCCAGGGACGCTGTGCTCCCCAGAGCTCACCAGAAACCTCACGGCTTTTTGCAATGGCAGGCAGGTACTATATGAGCAGCTGCTATGCCACGCCTTCTGTGGGCACCACCCCACATTCCCTTCCAAGAAAGATCAGGCTTTACCTCTTTCTGCTCCAGCTGCAATGTTTTTTTCAGCTGATCCCGAAGGGAGCAGAGCTGCTTCTTCTCCTCATCCTGCCTGATCTTCATCTGAAAGGCACAGGAGCAGAGTGAGCTGCTCACATGGCAGCAGGAGGATCCTGTCTCAGCTGTGGCATCTCACTCCTCTTGGTCACAGCAGAGGTACCCCCCACGCCATCCTCTGCCCTCTCTGCCTCCCCATGTCTGTGGGACGCACCAAGCCCCATTCCTTCAGTGGGAGGTTGCTACTTGACCTTCACATGGTATGTGGTGTGTGCAAGAAGCAAGAAACTTTGCTGAGAGGAGGGAGCGGGCATGTCCCCAGCACTGGGACTCCTGCAGTGTGAGACCAGAGGAGAGCAGTCTTCATTTTACTGAGAAAACAGCTGTTTGCAGCTCTCTGCAGTGTAAACACAACAAACAGCTTGAAGGTCACTGTGGTTGTTGGTTTTTTTCCCCTTGGTAGTGTTAGTAATGAAAATAATTAAAAGGTCTCCAAGCCATCAAAAAGTTGATGGACCTTGGCACAGGAATGTGGCCCTGAAATGGATCCTGGAGTGAGGGATCCATAAGTTGCTGTTTGCTGTGCTCATCTACCCTGCTCTGGAGTGATGCCCCCCTTTTTGTTATTTATATAATGGATTTTAATATGAATGATTAAAAATTATGGAACAGGAAGGGTAACACCCCTAAAGCAATTAATTCAAACAAAGTGCAGATGCCTAGAGGAGACCTGCACCACAGGATCAGGGGAGACAAGTACAAGTGATGCTGACACAGTATTTGGTTGAGGACCATATCCCAAACCTCTGTAAATTTTTGCTTGTAAGGAGGTATGGAGAAGGATGAGCAAGCCCACATAAACTTGAACAGCTGTCTAGAAATGCTGGTAAATCAACATAAACCCTCTGCTGTACTTGGAGGATGTCATACCACCTGGGACGTGAGTGCCCAGACTGTCTCTGAAAGCCTTGCCACTTGGAAAATCCTTTCTGTCTCTGGGCCATGTATGACTGACAGAGCTCAAAGTTAAAAGCTGAAGTTCACAAAACTTATGTAACCTGCCTCTACAGCAAAACAAGGCCCCAAGTAAATGCATTAAGAACTTGAGTTGGCAGCAACAGGCATAGAAAGCTAGGAGCACAAATGAAAAGTCTGGAAGTCTGCAGAGCAGCTAGGTCTCTGGCAGATGAATATGTTAGTGCCTCCTTGGTATCCACGTTTATGCTTGTTCTTCCTACTCTGTGTCCTGGGGTATGGCACTGTAATTTTCCTACTGCTGGTTATGACTACATTTCCCCCCTCCATGGGCCACTTCCACATCAGAGATTCAGGAAATAATGATTAAAATATGTGAAGAGCTGCAAAAGTCCTCAGTTCTGCTTCTGCAGAGAAAAAGGAGGCCCTGGGGTATACATCCTTGGTCTCCAGCCTGCTACTGCTCGCCACACCTGACTTTAGATGAATACTCACAATCTGCAGTTCTGGGATGAGCTTCTCTGTAAAATTTTTAAGTTTTGCTGTTGTGTTTAAACATTCCTGGAAAAAACTGAGAGGAGATGTTAATGTAAGGGCAAGTCCTGAAATTCTGCTCTTAGCACTGGCTGTGAAGCTTACAGACCCCAGGCTCCCCCGAGCTCCTGCCTCCAAGCCCATCATGCTTTCAGCAGGCAGCACTTCCATTTCATGGTGGAAAAAAAAAAGTCTTTCTTGGGAAATATATTTTAGAAAGATCTGGAGGCATTTAAATTCAGGGAGAGTGCTCAGCACTCTGTCTTCATTGCAGCCCAGATTTCCACTTTACAGTGTCAGACTAAAGAGAGGAAACACATCCCATTGAGATCCTTGCCTCCACTGCCTCCAGGAAAAGAGGACTTTTGCCAAGTTACAGGACAGGCCAAACTGACTGCAGGAACTCACGTTCTTCAAATTAAGCCATCCCCAGGTCCCCTCTACAACCAGCGCTTCTGGAGAGAAAGAGTGTAAAGGCAGGTTACAGGTTGCTCTTACTTGAACTGTGAGCTGCAGTGCTTGATGTGGTTTTGCAGCAGACCAATTCCTTTCTTGGTCTTGATCTCATTCACTTTGATTAGATACTGAAGGGAAAAGGACATAGGGACTGAATGTGTAGCTTAGAGAGAAATACCTTTTATACACTTTTTGATGGTCCCCCTCCCAGTGTGTTGTGGCCCATCCTGGCAGTCACGCCCTGATTGGAGCAGCTCATGTGGCCTTTATGGGGTGAGAAGATGGTGGTTATCAGAGCCCAGCGATTTGATCTGGCCAATAGAGTGGTGGGCCCACTGCGGTGGCATGGTCCCTGGGTTTGCTGGGTTTTACTTATGCAGAATAAACACTCAGTTAATACACCCTCAAGGAGAAGAACAGCCAGCTTTCCTATAGACTTTCAAACCTCATTGCTCAATACCCAAATTCCTCCAAGTCCCACTAAACTCAATCCATGAACTGCACCATTTCCACTTGACCCTACCAACAACATCAGCGCTGCAAACCTGCCTGCCTATATCCTACACACAGCCTGCCTTGAGGGCCTTCAGAAGTGAGCTGAAGGTTCAGATTCCCAGTCCAAACTTACCTGCCACCTCACCCAGCCCAACCTCCACCACAATAAGCTCACCTGTGAAAACTAACACTGGCCCTTTCAGTTGGTGGACTGACAACATGAAACAGTGTGTTGTGCTGTGAAATACATTGAGTATTTCTCTATACATCTCTGGACTACTCCTACACCAGCATCAGCTTTCTTGACATTGCAACTACTGTAAAAATAGAAACTTTCCAACAACCTTTTCCAGAAGACCCCCAGGCCGACATAGTAAATCACCTACCAAAATACACGTTCAGCTTCGCCAGCCTCAGACTTCCCTGTATTTATTCTGAGAGGACCATTCAAAACACCCTAAATCCATCAGAAGAAGTGTTTCCTAGAAGACACCCTCTTAGGAACCTGAATGCCATGTGTGGACTCGTATCAGCACAGATTAAACCTCCTCCTGACCTACTGTCTCTGATTAAGGATGATGCAACTCTGTAGCACAAGAGCTTCTGATATTTCAAGTAGAACAGTTTCAGTACAGAAACAGTAACAGTTTCCAAAACATGGTTACAAAGAGCTGGATATTTTTAATGAAATTAGTATCTTCTAATCTTTTATTCATACTGTTTCTTGTGACCTGTGGCAGTGGGAGCACGAAATCCCATTTGCAGGGATGATGTGCTGAGTTTATTCCAACAAGCAGAGGGAGGGCTATGGTGGGACTGTCTGAGAGGGAGCAGGGACGTTGGTGCCAGCAGTGACCACTGTGAACAATCAGGAAGGTGATTGGATCCAAAGCTTTTGTGGGGTTTTTCTCAAGTTGTTAGCTCTACTGCCAGCTTAATTAATATAGGCTCAAGCTTTGGCTAAACTCCTTGATCAGCCCCTACCCCAGCTTGGCTTGAGCCTACCACAACCCAGGCAGCACTCCAACTGAAGGAATATGTCCAGGGTCTTGCTGGCACAAGAGATGTGACCTGTGAGCAATGGCCCCTGGGGATCTGCAGCCCACCCCAGTGTTGCTCCCCAGAGACCAAGCAGAGAGAGTTGCTGGATGCTGCTGGTGACTGAGGCAGAGCCTGGGGTGCTTCAGCATCACAGGAAGGCAGAAAGGGACCTGCAATACCCTGGACACAAGCATGAGTCGCTTACTAGGGAGAGAGCATGACCCTGAATGAAAACTCAGTCTGGAATCAGACAAAAAAGCTGCTTTGAAACAATCCCAGTTCAGAGGGCAAGTGACAAATACCAGTGTGAGGGTCACCGCTGATGTCTGCCTGCTCCAGACTGGGCTCTGCTGGGGCTGTGGCACAGTTGCTGTGCTCCAATAGAAGGAAAATTCATCTCTTGGATGCCAGTTTAGCTACTCTAACACTGCTCTGCATGGCACTAGCTGATCCCTGTCCTTACCTCACACATGTTCAACTGGAAGGTCCTGCGTTCCTTTGCCATCTCCTCAGCAATCTCTCCCCCACTCACCTCGCTCCGCACCATGCCATGCTGCTTTGCCAGCTCACGCTTCTCCTTCTCGATCTTGGCTCTCAAGGAAAAAGGAGAGATATGTGAAAAGCTCCGTCTGACTACTTGCCAGTGAAGGCAGACAAAAACCAGCCTCCAAGTGCAGGCCTCAGGGTGAGGGAGACTGAAGACTTACAGTTTGCTCTCATAGTCTTTGCAGGCCTTCTCAAAGGGCTTCTTGAACTCCTAGAAAGAACCAAAGGCACCATTTAATGACTATGACTGGGTCAGAGTCTTCCTGATCCTCAGTGTACCGTGTTCCCACTGGGTCACCCTAGCAGAAAGGTCCTTGCAGACCCAGGACATGGCTGTCCACAGGAGTGTCACTCACTAGGAAGATCCTTGCCTTTCCTCAGTACACAGTGGACAAGTGCAGGTTCACTCACAGGCACATGGTTGCACACACACGCAAATACACATATATCGCACATATGTACATCACATAGGTATGTATATAGCAGTACCCAGCTATAACACCTTCTACCGACTCACAATTCTAAGGGCAGAAGGAATTGCTCGGCCAAGCCAGAAAGTACTGACCAGGTTCTCACCTGCTGAAGCCAGAATGTTATATTTAACCAAAACAGCACTCAAAGACATCAGAAACCTACCCAGACCTGGCAACATAAGCACAATCTCATTCTTCCCCAGGTATTCATTTAGCGTTGAATTATTCTTGCTGCTAAAAAGCCATCATTTGTTTCTCATTGGACTTTGTGTAACTTTAGCTTCTCTCCAGTGGTCACCATTTTCGTATGCTCATCTGCATTTGTCCATTATTATGTCCTTTATATGTGCATTTACTCAGATCAACCATGTTCTGCCCTGTTCTCACCACTTACTGCTCTGTAAACATCTGTGTCAAAGAAAGATGAAGTAAATCAGTTGGGGGGGGTCTTCAGAAGGTCTCTAGTCTAACGTCCCACTCAAGTCATGAACAGCACTGAATTCAGACCAGTCTTTGTGCAGGCAGATGTTGAAAAAAACCCAAGGATGGAGATTTCACAGCCTCTCTCAGTCCCTGTCTCAATGCCACTCTGTCTCTTGAGGTGAAATTTCTTTATGTCAAGACAGAACCTTGTCAGAAGAGATCTTGCATTTATCTCCATTCTAATGAAAATGTCAAATTGATTCAGGTCTGCCTCTGATTCCTGTTGGATCCCATTAGAAATGCTTAATCATGACTCCTTGTGGGCAGCTGGTATTTTTCCTCTCTCTGCCTGTTTTTTTTGGTTCCAAATCTTCTTGATGTTGTCCTTAACAACACAGACAGTGGATTTTTTTCCTTCATATTTATTTATTCTTTATATATTCTTTTATCATTTCACACCAGAAGTTCCAGAATTTGCTCTCTCCTTCCACTTTCATGCTCCAAAAGGATGCCTAAATGCTTATAATCTGTTTTGGTGTTTGGCATTTAGTCCTTTGGAAGTCCCCAAATGCTGCCACCATTCCCATCTGTCTTTCTGCAATCTTGTACAAAACATTCCCTCCACTTTCCCAGAAGTTCAGCTGTTTGCTCAAGGATCCCCAACCCAGCTCTGATACAATCCACCTGCAAAACCTTCATCAGGCATCTGAGGAAACTGCAGAGCTGTGAGAAAATCTATAGAGTGGAACCATACAAGATTAAACAGGTATAATTACAGAGTTCGGGTTGTTGAAACAAGTTTGTTACTAGCTCAAGGACTCAAGAGGAAAAACAGTAAAATGGAAAAATATAAAATCCTAGAAGAAGAAAACACAAGGATTTGCCAGAGCATGAGCAGGTCTGGTGAAAGACAGCAATGACCAATAACAAGAATCTGCTTCAGGGAGCAACAGCACTGTCCCTGCTCCTCCTGAGCTGGTTTGCTTGGCCAGTGTGAGTGCTTGGGTGTCTCATCATGGTGCTGAGCTTATTAATGCCAAGCTCATTAAATCCTAACCATCTTGTGTATGCATCAGCTGAAAAATAACTGCTTTACTGTTACAATTCATACATAACCTGCTTGCAGAGTCTCTGTGCCCAAAATCACAGAGAGAGGAGTGGCAGCTGCTCCACCACATTAGATGCAGGCTATGATCAGCAGCCCTTCTACAGCGACCTTGCTCCAGCATCAGGATAGGGATTGGTCCAGCATCCTCACCCTGAACAGGCACAGGCAGAAGCGCCCAGGGGCAAGTGCACGTAGCTGATGGCCCGAGCACAGCCATGGGGACTTAGCAGCAAGGACATGTGTGCAGACTTACCAAGAACCAGGATGGCCTTCCCATTGGTTAAAAAGGGCAAAAATTAAATAGGAGTTTGATATTTTTCCTAAAATCTACACTCATGACCACTGTGAAGCTTTCTGATATCTCTACAGCGCTGAAGATCAAATTGCATGGTCACTTCAGTACTTGCTACTCTGCAGTCCCTGAGAGGTACCTGCAGCTGGCAGATTGTGTTGGTTTAAGCCCTGCTGGGACCGGAGACCACGTTGCCATTGTCCCTCCCCCACCCTCGGACACAAGTAGAGCACAAACCCCGGGTTAAAATAAGCAGAAATTTAATACAACAGCGTAATAAGCAATCTGAACAACAACAGTAGCAATGATAACAACAAAAACCAGCAATAACAGTAAACAAGACAAAAGATATACAGAGAAATACTGCAATGGTTACGGACAGCTCGCTCGCTTGCTCCCTGCCACCAAAGCCACAAAGGAAAAAGCTCTAACCTGACCTCAGCATGGTGTGAATAACCCTGCTGGAGATCCCTTCCCCTTCTCTGCTGGGGAAACATAACCCTATCCTAGCTGAACCAAGACACAGATACATATATGCATGCTCAGAGTCACACCAACATGAGTGCTTACACACATAAATGCAAGAGCCACAGGTGGGCCTGCAGGGTAGGAAAAACTCACTGGGAGGTTTTGGGGGAGTTTGTGTATTGATGGCCAGGGAAAGTATCAGTATTTGGTGCACAACACCCTGATTTTTTTCCCCACATAGCAAATGCCACCAGACTCCTCCAGATTCAGCCAGGTGTCTGCAGACAGGCAGAGGTCCCAGCTAAGGGGCACCACTAGCTTGACCTGTGGTGTGAGACACCAGCCTCAAGAAGGAGCAGGTCCAGCATGCAGGAGATGCAGACAGACCTGCCCTTCCAACATATATCCCTGCCTGAGGACAAGGAGTGAGCCAGGAATGAGACCCCACAGCTGGTACCAGCTCTTCCTCCAGCCACTCGCTTACCAGCCCCACCTTGGCATAGCCCTTTCAGCCCCTGCTTACCCCTTTGAGCTCTTTCATGTCACTCTTTATTAATGACTCCAGGGAAAAGTTGATGTTGTGGTACAGACTCTGCAACTGGAAAGGAATGAGAGAGATCACATCAGTAGCACTGCACCCCTGCACCGCTCCTCATGTGGAAAAAGCAGAGCTATTTGTGAGCCTGCAGAAGAACCACTTTGGAAAAGAGTCAGGAAAATACCAGGCTAGAAAGAAACACAGCCAGCCTGACCCAGTGTTGGTGAGAGGTCAGCTTCAAGCAGGATGGTGGACAGACCTCCAGAGGCCTCTTCCAAGGAGCCTCGGATGTCTGCACAGGCAGCCCCAGCCGTGCATGCTGCGCCACTGGCTCTGCAACTGCACGCCATGGCTTCCTACCTCCATCTGGGGAAGAGGATGGGCTGTGGCCCAGAGCCTGCTGCTTTTCCTGGAGACCCCTGTCATCATCCCCTTGCAAGCCAGGAGCCCCATTCTGATGTACATGCAGGGGACAGAGCTGCCTACCAGGCTCCTGACAGCGGTCAACAGCTCCCAGGAGAAGGCAGCAAAGGTGCTAAAGGCGCTGGCCAGCTGCTCCTCGCCCTCCAGCTGGTAGTTGGTTGAGAATTTCTCCTGGGCAGTGATGTGGGCTTCAAGGTGGTTGATGAGGTCTGGGGGGACATGCATGGTCTCTGGTGAGTTCAGGGAGAAGGTCAGGATGAATGACCAACCCTGCCTCCCTTCTGGGAGTCGCCATGCCTGGTTCTGCTCTTACCCGAGCTGGCTTCTGGTGCCCCCCCACGCACCTCCAGCTATAGGGACCGCTGAGACCCCTATTTCCTGCTGTGGCCAATCCAACCTGCAGTGAGGATCCCCATCATCCATCCATCCATCCATCCATCACCGTCTCCCCCCACCTGAGGCTCCGTTCTGCCCTGACCTTGTCCACAGCTGTGCTCTGCCTTAGCTGCTTTCCTCATCTTCTGCAGCATGGCTCGGTCAGCGTCCAAGGCCTAGAAATGCAGAGGAGATTGTCATTTTCATAACCTACAGGACTCAGCACTCAGCATCCCCAGGCTGGGCTGTTCTGCCAGCAGATAAGTGATGATCTAGTGGTAGTAGTCGATATATATCTTAAATATCTGCAAGCCTTGCTGATGTTCTTCTGGAAGAAGTGGTCAAGCATTAAGGGAGAATTGGAAAATATATTAGAAAAAGGAACATGCAGCACTGACAGAAAATGTGGATTTCAGTGGCAAGAGACTGTTAGTTACAATTTACATTTCCATCCCTGTCAGTGTCTTTCCTGAGCTGAGAGGAGGAGGTGTAGGTGGCTGAGGGGGCATCTAAACTCTCTGCCTATGAGAGACTGGATGACAGATGTTATTTCATACAAGTACTGTTTGGAAGTTGGGATGAAGTCTCTTGTTGGGACCAGGATTATTGTCAATACCAGATCAGGTTGGTTGTGCTTTGCTTCGCTGGGCTTTGAAACCCTCCAAAGATGGGTGTCACCTCTCTAAGTGACCTCTTGCAGGGCTGCACTTCCATCTGCAGAAGAAATATTCCCTCCCAGTGCTCAGTCTGAACTTTCTAAGACACAAAGTGGGTATTGCTGCATGTTATATCATCTAATGCTGCCCAAAAGAGGACCATTGCCTATAACTGCCCTTAGATGAGTTGTGGACTGCTGTCAGAGGGCCCCTCATCAGCCAGCTAAATCAGTCCAGCTCTGTTTCTCTCTTACTGACTCCCTCTGGTTTTTCCACATCACTCCTGCTGGGGACAGCATTTCAGGGGTGACCCGTTCACCGAACTGATGTGAGCTCCGACAGCTCGCACGTCGGGCTGGCCCTGCATGGAGTGACAAGGCTTCACACTGAGTGTTGTCCTGACAGTGTCAGAGCTCCAAAATAGGACACAGGCTTTTAAGATTCAAAACCACTGATTGGTGGGAGCAACTAGTTTTACAGCAATTTGGGAATCTGAAGAACAGCTCAGGGTAGATTTGCATGCTACAGCTAAGGCTATTTAACAGCTGAGTGGACAAGTGGGGGTACCCAGGACAGTGGTACCACTGCTGGCTTTGTCCTCTGTTGTGCAGAACATCAGTCAAGCCTTGCAGCTGAATCCATGTAGTAGAGGAGGTTGAGTCAGGCTCTGCATAGTTCAGCACAGTCAAGACTGTGGTATGCAGGGAAGTCACCATAAACATTTAGGTAACCAAAGAGCAACAGTGCTGAAAACTTATCTCCTGCACATTTCCAGAGTTCAGTGCAGCAGGGATGTTGAGAACTTAAATTATGGATTTATACTCCAAAATAGGAGTTGCCAGACTTCCTGCTTCCCAGGGAAGAGCTGCCACCCATGACTCAACACCTGCACCTTCTTGTCCAGCCCAGTTTGGGACTGGGGTTTTCCAGCCAATCCCTCAATTAAAGATTCCACGGGCAATTAACATAAGACCTCTAGGACCAGCAAGACTATGCTCACACCAAGCATTGCAAATCCAGGGAATCCAGTATTATGGTTCAAAGAGATCCCTATGAGCCAAGGTCAGAAAGGCAGTGGTGGGATAGGGCACCTGAAGCACCTGACCATGTACTTCAGCAAAGCTGTTGGAGACACTCATACCTCTGTGTTCAGAAAATGACTTTAGGTTAATCCATTACTTCAAGGACTATTGCATCCCTCTCACAACCATGCAGTTACTGTGAGTACCACTGTGAGACAGGTGCAGTCACCTCCTGGATCATAGCTCCCTGCAGTTTTTCTAAGCCATTGCATTGCTAACCTTAGGCATCCCTCCACCCTTCTGCAGGTGAAGCCCTTTTGGCTTATGTGAAGCCATCTCCCTTACAGAGACTCCACCAGGTCAGCTTTCCCAGTTCCAGATGTCTCATCTCCTCAACCCTACAGCAGTTTTTTAGCCCCATAGCCACTCAACCTCTTCCCTTCCCTGCCTGCCCTTGTACGTGGCACTGGTGGGAGTAATCCGGAGCCTGCTGCCACTGAGACCCTGATCTCCAACCCCTCCAGAGCCTCTCTTCCACTCACTCACCCACTCTGCTGGGACCCACCTTGATCAGGACAGATGCCTCCTTCCCAAAGTGTCCCTGGAGCCGGCCCAGGCCCCTTGTGATTCTGCTCTCCACACACAGATGCTCAAATCTCCCACATTCATGGCCTTCCTTTTCCTTTCTCCTGACAATTCCCTCCCTGAAGGTGTAACCTTGGTCCACAAGTGACCCATCCACACCTCCGGGACAGTTCCCTGCCTGCTAGGCCGATACTCTCAGGCCAGGAGGCTTCTCTGCTTCAGAGGAGCAACACCAGGGTGAGACTGGACCATGGCATCCCAGAGGCCATCACCAACAGGCACATCCACCTCCTCAGGCTCTCCCCATCCAGTGAGACCAGCCGCAAGAGGCAGCACTCCCCTCAGGGATCATGAAGTGTGTACGAGTACCATTGCTGGCCACAAGGCAGGAAATTGCATATCTGGCACTTGGCACAGGAAAGCCCAAGCTCCCTTCCTTGCCTGTACTTTTACCTGCGTCTGTTTGCCTTGCAGGCACGGATCTGGTTCTGCACTCAGCCGAGCTGTGTGACCTGTGTGAAGGAAGCTTTGGGGACCTGCCTCCAATGGTGGAAAACTGGTTGATGTCCTTCTCCTGCAGCTCAGCACCCCTTCCCTCTGCTGCTCACACTGCTGCCAGGCTCAGCGCACGCTGTGCCACAGCTTTTCTTGCTCAAGGATGGGCTCTTGCTGTGTTTACTGCTGGTGCTGTTCTCTGTTACAAGCATGAATCTGCTGATGCACTTAGACTCTTTGCTGTACAATGTTCCCTATGCCATCAGTAAAAGTTGCTGGCTGAGCCACTGAAGAAGTCACCAGTATCTGCCTTTCAGAGGTGAGACCCTGTGGCTCCAGCTCTTCTAGATCTGTTTTCATCCCTGACTGTGATTTCCAGGGTGCTGGGGTCACAGCACGCTTCTCCCTTCTCACTAATTTTCAAGAGTGCAGAAAAAGTCAGACTGGGAGGGACTGTCAGTTCACATCATCTGCATGGATGTGGCATTAACACAAGACAACCTTGCATGAGCCTATACCCTGTGTGGGACTCAGCAGACTCCAGAAAGACATCCAAGCTACATTTAAAGAGGATGAAGACCCAACGTTCACTTCACCTTTTGGTCATGCACACCAGTAGTTCATTATGTCACAGCTAAAATATTTCAACTAATTTATTTTTACATTTCAGTTTCAGCTCCCAGTTGCCCTTATCCAGCAGCAGAGTCTTCTTCCCAGTGAAAGCGCACAGAGGTGTCAGCTGAGCTACTGCACAGGTCAGAAGGAATTAAGTCCCAGGTGAGAGCCTGGTCAGCCTCACCTGACTGCATGGTGAGAACGTATCAGTCTCAGGGAGGAAGCAAGACGCAGGCCAGTGCTGATGCAGGCAGAGGGGACCTTCCTCTAGGACAGGCAGCTCCTGCCAACACCAACACCCAAGCAACAGCAACTGAGGATACCCCCCGATGTTGGAATTTCTCCTCACCATCTGCTCAGTCCAGCCCTGATCTGCACCCAGAGATGAAATCACCTCCCCGTGTCTCCTGGCTTACACAAATGCTGCTCCCTGGCCACCATCGCTCCTGGCTTTCACTGCAGCAGATCTCCTGTAGACCACACTGGGGGTTGCTGCCACAGAGCAGTGAGAGCGTGTCCTGAGTTTTATGTCCACTCTGACACACAAGCCCCAGGCCAGGGGATCTGCAGACATGAACAAGTTCAGCCGCGTTTCTCTCTAACCACAGCTTCCTGATGTAGCGGCACTGTTTTAAAGGACTGATGTTTTAGCTTTTCTTGGTGTGCAAGTGGCAGAGTAGCAGTTGAAAATTAAGCAACACAAGGAAATTGCCCCATGCCCAGAGGCCCGAGAAGAAAAACCCTCAGTGACTACCACTGACAAAACAATCTACAGGAGCACAGCTCCCCATCTGCTCCAAGCCTGCAGGCGCTGGGGGACTTCAGGGCAGTGCAGCAGTCACAGCCCACAGACTCTTCTGCTGAGACTACAAAATAATGAGAGGTGACATGGTGATGGCACAGTTTGCTTGCTCCCAGCACATTTACCAGACCTACCAAGAGGCTTGGACACCTCTGGACCACCATGCAGAGAGCCCTGCTGCAGTGGCAACATCTCATGGACCTTGATTTGCCCAGGAGCAGGCCAGCATGATGGTTACTCTATACTGGCCACAGCTCTGAGCTAAGTCCCAAGGGGGGTCTAGGTGAGCAGTGGGATGGTCTCAATGGGAAGCCTGGACCCTCCAGCGAGGTGGCCTTGCCCTCACTCACAGTCTCCCCAGGGCATCAAGCTCTGCTGCTCACTCTCTCATGTGCCAGCAGCATGCAGCAGACACTTTACCTCCCACACCACACCTGATAATGCCTATCATGGTCTTCTGGCTTTTGCCATTGGGTAGAAAGCAAAGGCATTTGGTCCAAATAAATTGTGTGTCAGATAGTGTGCTCAGCAGCCAGCTCTCACCCCATCTATGAATTTTTGGAACCACTCACGCATTTGGCCTCTGAACATCCCACAACAAGGTATCCCACAGGTTAACTCTGGGCAAGCAGGGAAACTATCCTGCCACTTCCAGAAACTTCCCTTAAATTTTTGTTTTGTTTTTAGTTTGATGTTTGTCTGGTTGAAGGGTTCTCTCCTCTCTTTACCATGTGATGCAAGCCTGGTACAAGATACAGACTTCCTGCACAAACCTCTCCCCCTTTGCTCTTGTCCTCACCAACTGACACCTGTCACCCAACCACCACGACCCATCACAGGCCTTCACCAAATCTTTGCTTTGAGCGTTCTGCAGACATCCAAATACGCTTGCACCACTCTCCACTCATGGTGACAAATGATATGGTGATGCCTGAACTGGGGTGTGGATCCTGCAGGACCACAATGGGGATGGCCCCCCCAACCCCTCGGGGTGCACCCCTGCGGTCCCCCACCCCTGCTCACCTCCTCTAGGCTGTTGGCAGTGGCCTTGCAGCGGCCCATGTGGCTGGCAAATGCAGAGGTGGTGGGTGAGCTGAGGTCTTCCTGCGCCTGCCGCACGAAGTCGCACACTGAGATGAGGGCTGCCATGGTGCTGCAGTGATGTGACACCAGGAAGGGGAACTGCTGGCTGTAACCACGATCATGCCGGGGCTGGGCAGGGGGCTGGGGTCATGCTGCTGCCAGCAGTGAGGGCAGGAGGGAGCCCCTTGCCTTGCACACCCGCACCCCAAACATAGACACCGACACACACCCACATACCCAGGCACACAGCAGCACGGACACAAATCCTGCAATTACAAGGTGAAATATTTTGAGGAAGTCTGATGCAGACACACTTTGAGTCACAGGGAGACCCAGCCTGGAGGCGCAGTAGAAAACATGGCTGAGCATGGCTGCAAAAGCCAAGGAGCTGCCTGGGGCTGTGCACAGGGCATGCTGGCGTGCACTGGGCTTGCTGGCATGGATGGGTCACCACTGAGGTGCACCAGGTGTGTTGGGGTGCACTGCTCACTGCTGGGGTGCACCAGGCACCATTTGCGGAGGCAACATCCCACTCAACCAGCCCTGCAGAAAAGCTGGGTGTGATGCAGCAGTGGGAGCAGAGCCCTGCTCTAGCCCCACACAGGTGCTACAGGACCTGAGCCCTTTCAGCCTGCTTCGCTCCCCTACAGCCCAAGGGACCCTGGGGGGAGAGGGGGCTTACCCTTTGCCATTCTGGGGATCTCACCCAGCAACTGAACTCCAGCCCCCCTGGGGGAGCACCATATATGCCCCCCCACTTAAACCTGTCTTCAGCTCCAGCCAGAGTCCTCACCTGATGCTTATCTGCCTACTTGGCTCTGCCCAGGTAGTTTTCTCCACAAAACTTACTCTATTCCTCCCCCCCTTCAAAAGTCAGCTATGTTCACTATAAAATTCTGTTTCAGTTAATTTCTTTGGAAACACAGTGGTCCCTCTGAGCATCATTTCCTGCACCAGGATGAGACCCCTCAGAAGGAATCTGTCCTGTCAAAACTCAGGGCTGAAGCACCTCCACTTGAGATCAGATCACATCAGGGCTTGTCTGTGCAGAAGACAGGAACCCTGGGGCACCAGAGACCGTGCTGAGAACAAGTCTCATTTAATTTACATCAGCCCAACACCTCAATACAGATTCATGCCGACAACCCCACGGCAATGTCCCAGCACTGTGCTATCCGGGAGGAAGGGCAAAGGGGCATCAGCAAGGACTGCCTGCAGCAGGCTGGCCTCCAGCTCCAGAAAGCAGGTATAAAACACAAGTAGCATCAGAGAGAGGGGCCAAGGAGCTTTTATTTCTGTGGAAATTAAGTTCAAAGTAAGCCCGAATCCAACCCAGCTCATGCAGGAAAAGCTGTTAAGCAGCTTGTAAGGAGTGACAACCAGAAAGTCCGTGTCCCAGGGAGTGCTACCATGTTCAGAGCCAACTTCAAGAGCTATCCTGTGCTCATGGCACAGTAGGAAGTTCATGGCTAACTTGGCTCTGTCATTCTTCTCTCTGGAGAGGCCCATTCAAAGGTCTTTCAGGGCCTACCTCCACCAGGACCCTACACCAGACTTGCCTTCCCCCTGTACAGTGTGTTTCGAACTCTTCAGGTAACCTGGGGAGTGCCAAGTGTTGTCAAGCTGGGGCATGGATGGGCTCTGTATGTCCTCATCTCTGCCAGAATCACTCTCAATGGCAACAGCTGATTTCAGCTGCCATGTCAGTGGGGACAGCCCCAGCAGACCCTGTTTTCCCACCCTCCCACACCCATCCCACAAAGAACTATTTTTTTCCCAAAGCTGTTAACTGTCCTTCAAGGAGTTTTCCTTATTTAGTAGGTTGGTTACTTGGTTTCTTAGCATCTCATGGATACTTAGCATGAAAAATGTCTCCCCCAAAAGAGGCCACTTCTGTAGGTCTCTCACTCTGAAGGTGGCCTCTGCACTTGCAGGATTTCCTTAAACTTTCTGGTCCAGTCTCAGTTCCTGCAATGATCACCCCTGTCTTTGAGCAGTCCTGTGCTGAAGAGCATTTATCCGTTGATGATCTTCTCACTAATGTATCCAGGCATGGTGTAGATCAAAAGAACAAGGAAGATGGTCAGAACAGCGACAATGAACAGCACAATTATGTATTTCTTGTACCGCTTCCAGATAAAGAACACAAAGGTTTTCATGGGATTCACAAACCAGTTGAAAGAAGTTTTTGGTCGGCTGGAACAGGAAAGGAAAAATAGATGAAGCACAGGTTCGACCCACAGAGCAGTACCTTGGCCCCTCTTCTTTAGTGCTCTGACACCCTCATGGGTCGCCAGCTCCTCCTGATGATCCTTCCAGGCAGGATCGTCCTAGGAGCTGCAAGAACTACAGTGCCTGTGAAATTGCTGGAGACAACAGGACCTGAGCCTCAGGACAGCCCCTGCAGAGCTGTTCTGTACCCATGTAGCTAACAGGTGTATTCATGTGGTTAAACCAGAGCTGCCCTTCTGTACAAGCAATGTTAAGGCATAGCTGCCTTGAGTACCTCACTGAGATCAGCCCTGGCCCAGTTGCTGCAGCTACAAGTCCTCCTGGACCCCCTTAAGCTCTGGGAAGCCCTGGCACCCCCAGTCCTGCAGTCCCCACCACCCAGGGCCTCAGTGATTGCTCTCAGCTTCCTGACAAGCAGGTGCTCCCTGTCCCCACACAAAGAGCTGCTGAAAGCACAGCACTGTCCATCCATGTTAAAGGTGATGACACAGATACTCACTTTGGCTTTTCCAGGGGTTCAGGCTCTTTTCGGCCCAAACCAACAGGACTTTTCTCAGCCTCCTCCACAGTCAGCAGCTGGAACTCTGCTTCCACCTTACCCTGGAGAGGGAACATGTCTGAACCACAGCCACACATGCTGCTTCACAGACGAGTCTCCTGACCACATGTCCTGACAGGACTAAGTATTCTTCTCCCAGTTCCATTTACAGATGCCCAGAGCAATTAACTTTTCACTCTAGGCATTAGCTATAGAGTCTCTCACTTTGCAGCCAGTGGAAACTCAGGCCTGTCCAGAAACTAACTGTTTTGCAGACAAGGCACTGTATTGTAAGGCTCTCCCCAGTTGCCTGGATCTGTCTGCAGCTTCCCACACTGGCACTGAACAAAACTCACCCTTGGGGACAAACAATGGTCCAATACCAGGCCCATCAGCAGGGAGTCTCCCCTGGGAAAGTTGGCACCTGCCTGTCTAGGGAAGGCAGAGACCCTAGGACAAGCTTTTGCTGTCCTGTCTGGTTGATAGGGAGCCATGTGCCTCTTGCTTTCCTCCCCTCACATAGCAGTGCTCTATGGGAAGCTCAGAGGAAGACACAAAGTTGGATGACCCCTGCATGCCACTGCAGCTGGCACTTCTGGGCAGATGAAATGCTGGGTTTGTAGCAGATAGGAAAAGTCTCCAGCACCTTGTACAAAGTCCTGGGCAGCTGGGTCATTGATGCCTTTGTAGGTTATGTGGATGCAGGACAAGCTGCCATGCCAAGGCAGAGGCAAAACAGTGCCTCTATGCTCACCTGTGCCAGCAGCCTTCCTTACCGTCAGGAGGTACTTGTTCCCACTGGGGTCTGTGAACTCCACGTCCTCTGGTTTGACTGAGCTGCTCCACTTCTTTTTCTTCTTCTTCTGCTTCTCCTCCCTCTCCTCTCTCTCCTCATCTTCTTGATCTTTGAGTTTGATGAAGGGCCACCAGCCTCTCATGCGTTTGTTTCGGAAGATGGAGAAGCGAGGGGTTGCATTCTCCTTGGCCATCCTGATGGTGCAATGCTCTGAGCTCTTGGCTGCCCTCACCATGTCATGCAGCTTCAGCTCAATGGATCCTGCAGGAACAGTGAAGAGGAGAGCTCACAGTGAAATCCTGAGGTCAGACCCACACAACATTTGGCTTTGTCTCAGCCACATACCCACCACGATAAGTCGGTCCCAGCTGCTGTAATGATCTAGCAGAGGTCCACACATTTACAGGTGGAGAACTTGAAGCTCAGCATAAGAAAGGACCAGCCCAAGAGTTAAAGATCAAGAAGCAGAAGCCACAGTTCTTGTCTCTGATGTGGTCAGTTTGGTTTGCGTGTGGTACAGAGGGTTATTTTCACTCGTTTCACTCCACACTACTCTCCTCACACTCCTCTTCCCCTCTAGTTCCTGCAAATGTCAGCAAAAAATCATAAAATCTGGGAAGTTCTCTAAAGGTTTCGAGTCTGGTTTACATCTGAAACAGCCTCAGTTCATTTCCCTGATTGGCCTTGTGCCCCTGTCTTCCTAGGAAGAAGCTCCTCTTCCACTTCAGCACTGAGCCCTCACAACAAATCAGTCTTATCACGTCCTGGTCTGTAGTGGCAAAAGCATAGCCAGAAACCAAGGGATGTGGGTGTTCTCCTCCACTCAGCTCTGGTGAGACTGCATTTGGATGCAGTGCCCAGTTTTGGGCCCCCAACACAAGAAAAGTGTCAACTAACTAGAGAGTCCAGTGGCTGAGATGGTCAAGGCTGGAGTTGTGTATAGCAAGATGGGTTGAGAGACCCATGCATGTTCAGCCTGGAGAAGAGAGGTCAAGGGAGAGACCTTACTGCATCTCCCACAGCCTAAAAGAAGCTATAGAGCAGATGGAGCTAGCCTCTCCTGAGAACTGGATGATGAAAGCATATAAGGCAATAGACACAAGTTGTTGCAAGTAAGTACATTTGAGAATTGTAAGAATGGTGCATCCAGGAAAAGGGGTCCAGAAGGGTGCTGGGATCTCCATCCTTGGAGATACTCAAAACTCACCCAGATGAGGCCCTGAGCAACCTGACCTACATTGCATCTAGTCCTGCCTGGAGCAAGAAGTTGCAATAAAGACTGCAGAAGCCCCTTCCTGCCTAGAGGTTCCTGAGATGTATAGGCCAGGAATCATTTGGACTGCTAATGCTTTCTTCAGTGCCTGAGTAGCATGGCTGAACCAATCACAATTGGAAGTGCCTCATGGAGGGGCTGCATTTTAATGGGGAGGCCAAAGTTGAAGAAAGAAGGGACAACTGAACGGAGTGCTACAAACTTAGGGATGGCAGGAGAAGCAGCAGCATTTGTGCTAACATACTGGAATCACCACCAGCCCAGCATAGCAGGTCTGGTTACTATGAAGTACCAGGCAGCTGGGGAGCTCTGAGGCCCCAGTGACAGGATGATCAACTCAAGTGCAAATGGTCTTGCAAAGGTTGCCAATCCCTGTGCCCACAATATAAGCTCCTAGGAAATCTGAGCTTTGGCCAAGTCTTTGGGTCTGCAGATCTAAGTGAGAGCAGGGAAAACAAGAAATTTTATCAGAAAGGTTGTAAAGAAGAAGAACCTGGAAGTCTTGTGGCATGACAGGCCCCAGGACAAACATGCAAGCTCAACATGTCTGTGTAGGAGAGGTGCATATCTCCAGGCTTGCCTATGAAAAAACAGCCCAGCGCACATGTGAAAAAACATCCCAGGTGACTGCTGAGCTGAGAGATTCATCTGATACTCCTGGTGTCCATTCTCAGAGAGCTAGGCCCTAGGGGACATGCTGTAATACTCTAGCAAGGTAAGGGACAGATTACGCCACTTCCAGCAGGTCACATCATACCTAGAAAGTCATTAGTTGAAATCCTGTCGTAATCCCAGACTTGGAGGACCAGAACAGCTGGCTCCCGAAACTCTGATTCCTCCACGGAGAAGACAGAGTCCTTCTTCTTGTAGGTTATCTCCTTCTCAGTTGGGAGATAGTTGAAGCGGAAGACAAACCTCCAGTTGAAATTGCCCTCCCCGGTCAAGGAATTAAAGTGAACATCCGTCTCCTGCTTCTCGTGGTCAAGACCCTTTATCCAGCTGCAGGAAAAACTCAGTTATCTTCTACCCCTGTCACCCAGCCCGAAAAGCAGAGCAGAAGGATGGAGGGACTGAACCCCATGGGGTGGCAGGAAAGGAAGAGTCAAAGAACCAAACCAGGCCAACACCTGACCAACATCTTGGGGAGTACATCAGTCCATGCAGGGGACTGGAGCGGGGCACCTTGTGCTGAGGCAGGGAGGAGCAGAGGTTCAGAGGTGGCACTGAGGGTGTGGGGCAGGGCAAGAAGCAAGACAGCCAGGTTCTGGCCTCCCTCTGGCTCCCATCAGACCTTTTCACGTAGATGTCACTGGAAGGTTCTCCTGTTATTGGGTTGACATCATCAAGGATCACATCATCCGTGTTCCAGATAATCACACGGAGCTCGTAGCTGTGGGAAGGAGACAGAGGTGAATGGGACACATGGCCTCATCTCTGGTGTCTGGGAGGGTAGGTCAAGCCCACACTGTCAGAGCAGGAGGACCTGAACCCTCCTAGCACTGTGGTCTCCCCTGTCACAGGGTTCCTCTAGTCAAACACAGTCCAGCAGTCTTGCTGCTATGAACAAAGCCCTTCCTGGGGCGCTACAACACCACAAGACAAACACCCACAGTTAAAACAAGCAGCTTTTGCAATCCAAATCACTGATGCATGGGAAACCCACCCAGCACCACTTAGCCATAGGAGCACAGGAAGGCTTAGGCAGGAAGAGACCTCTGCACTCCAGCCTCTTGCTCTAACTTCACAGTAGATCAGATTGCTCAGGGCCTTGTCTGCACAAGCTTTGAGTAGCTCCAGGGTATCTAGCACATCTCTGGGTCACTCCATCCCTATTCCCAGGGTAGCTTCACTCTCATTGGGAAAATGTTTTCCCTATATCCAGGGACCTTCCCTTGCTGCAATCTGTGTCAATTATCTCTTGTTCTTTTATCTGCACTGCTGACAAGAATTGTGACGCTCCATCTCAACAGCCCCATTAGATCATTGAAAACAGCAGATCCCCAACTTCACTTCTCCAGGCATCCAGAGGACATCTGTCCACTGCCCAAAATAGAGCTAGATAGATGAGGAGCTCTGACCTGGATTTCTATAACCTTTATGTCCAGCCTCAGAGAGATTAACCCTGCCGCTCACAAACACTTGTGCAGCTGAAGTGCTTATGCCCCATGCTGATACACCCAAGAGACCATTCCATGGCCAGAGCTGAAGCAGAGAAGAAGGCTGCATGCCAGGCTAGCACAGACTGTCAGCCTGGGCAGGACACCGTGGCACATCTCAGCAGGCATGGCGAGGGACACTGACCCTCCATGCTGGCTTGTGAGCCCCAGCCCTGCTTGTATGGGTGCTACCTGACAGGCAATCGTGGCTTGATATTGACAGGCGGCGGTGCAGGGACGTCATTTGGAAACATGTCAATCCACATGTGCAAGGAGCCCTGACAAGAGAAGACAGCAGAGAGACCTCAAAAGACAGCTCACCCTTCAGCTCTTCATGGAGCAAGGGCCTGGTCCTGCAAGGAAAGCTCTCACCAGAAAGCCACTGCTTGGATCTCTCCACACCCAGCACTTCAGAGTAATGTGTGACTGGGTTTTAGATAAGGAAAAAACTAAAATTACCGAAAATTGCTTATTTTCCTCCCCACCCTGCTCCCAAGAAAAAACATTTCAGCTGAACTGAGTCTGTTTCAAACAGGCAAATGTGTCCCTGTGTTTTATAAGAAGCATACAATGATGCAACGTTTCAGGATAACCAAGAAAACTAAAAAGGGATTGGTCTGACCCTCCCCACATGCATTTCCAATGCTAACCAAAGCCAGAGTGACTGTAGAGCTCTGTTTTGTTACAGACCTCCAGTACCCGAGGGAACAGGACATGTTCAGTGCGGGACACTGAAATGGTTAAGCTCAGATCACTTCATAAAACTTTGGATTAATGTTTCTCCTCCAGCCAGCAGTTATGTTGTGCCCTTAGGAAGAAGCCAAGGGGGCACAACGGGGCTCTTGCAGGGGAGCAAAGCATCAGTGGTAGGGAACAAAGCAGACAAAGAGGCAGGGATAAGCAAGGACACTACCACCCCACATGGTGCATGGTGGCAGGGCTCAGAGGCAGAACAGGTCCCTTGCCACCCACACAGCATCCTCATCAGAGCAGTGGCCTGAGGAGACAGAAAGGACTCTGGGCCACCAGCATTGTGACCACATCAGTGGATAGAGGCCCCTTGAGGAAAGTGTGTTCAGAAGCACCGTGAGAGGTTGGAGGGTGGATCTGAGCAAAGGACACCCAAGGGCAACAGTCCTCACTTCATAGCAGGGCCAGTCATCCACAGACACAGCTGCAATGGCTCACCCAGGAAGCAGCAACACATGGGATTCATCCCATGATGAGGAGACAGAAGGACAACAGGGGACCAGACAGGGGGCTGGGAAACAGCTACCCCAAAGGTCCTTCCCCAGAGCAATGCCTAGGCTGGGCAAGGAAACACATCTCACCTGCACAAGCCCAGGGTTCTCCGGGTTGTACAGGGACCGGATCTCCACATGCTCTGGTACCAACTTGTACCCATATCCTGGCATCTCCTCCCAGTGCTGCAGGACGTACAAAGCCTTATGTTCATCATCCACTGACAAGTTCTCATCTGCCACTCCTCTCCTGTTCCTCACATAGGCCTCTGCAGCAGGACACAGCCAGGTAGAAGATGAAGGCATCTGGCCAGCAATAGCCATGTCAGAATGTTAGTCACAGGCATAAAGAAGGGAAGATGATGGACTGGGCAAACAAGTATCTCACCAGAAAAACAAAATGGGGAAAAGCAGGAGGGCAAGGATGAAAGGAGTAAGTTCAATATGTTGCAGTGATCAGGAAAACTGTAGGCAGGAAGACAAACAAGCTATGAGAAATAAGAGGAAAGGGGCAAAAAAGAATTTACTGTGTCTGTGGGAAAAGGATCGAAGGGACACTGAGGAGGATGTGAATCTTTGGAGCTGTTTAAGTCCCCACGTCACTGTGGTAGTGCCAACAGATCCATGGATGAGAAGTTTTGCTCCAGGAAAGCACCACTTGTCACTTGGCAGTGACACACATCTGTGCTCTCCATTAATTAACAGTCTGAGTGATTGACTTATTTGGTACAGTGAAACCAAATGGCAGTTCAAGATCAAAATCCTGCTGGTGGGGAGAAAAGCAGGAACAAACAGGTGAGGACACAATGACAAACCCACCCCTGGGTTTATGGAGAGCATCTACCCTTTGGAGATCAGTCTGAGACTAAAACCATCCCACGCATCCCTGAGCACAGCAGAAGTTCATGGGGCACCAACTGCAGCCATGATTGAACCAGGGCTGGCTCTCAGGGGAACACCAGGAGAACACCTTGTTTCTTCCTTCCCAGCTACCTAGTGACCTGAGAAAAGGGATAAAGGGCTTTTGGAGGCTCCTTGTCCTCCCTTGAGCAGGATTTCTTTCCCCTTCATGACATAAGCCATAGAGGCCAGCAGAAAGCTGAGGAACAGTAGCGCTGGGTCCCCCCTCTCCCAGCAAGTCAGGCACAGGGATCATCCTTCCTACAGGCTACGCAGCATTGCCTCATAGGACCCAGCCATCCACAAGTGGGCCATATCCACTCCATCTTTTCCTCCAGGCTGGATTCAACTGCACAAGTGTCGTAGGGAACGTGCACATCAGGGACATGCCTATGTTCAGGGAAGTTCTCCATCACTGCTGGTGGAGGACATGAAAGGTTGCTGTGTTCTTCGACATCTGTGGCCCTAGCTCAGGGTTTGTAACAGGAGAGAGAAAGAAAGAAAAACAGCAGAGGAGAAGAGAAGCTGCCCCACAAGGAGGAAACCAGCAGTAGTGAGGAGCAGTGGGGAGTCACCCAAGGCAAAGCCACCAGAACCAGAGAGCACCCCTGAAGGACAAAGCCAGCTAAAATCAGGAAAGGAGACCAAAAAAGCCCCTCAAAATAACCCCAAAAAATTGAAGGACACCAGTATCCTGCTGATGGTTATCACAAGCAGATGGAGGTACAGCTTTGTACCAGTGTCAGCCACCAGAATAAGCTGCATCTTCTCTGGCTGTACAAGCCATCAAATGCCCGTGCACATTGCTGCCATGCACTCTGGCAGGTTCACTTTGCTCCACCCACTGTCTGGGAAGCCACTTTGGGACCTAATGGTCTGGATCACACCTTCCCCCTGTGCAACACCATCATCCACTGAAACCAGTCCACTGAGCACCAAGGATGCTCCCAGTGGTGACCCAGAAAGCTGGTCCATGCAGGGCACAGAGTGAGGACAGCAGCCAGTGCACTCCCAGACCTCTCACCAGCACATGCATTGCTGAGCACAGGAAGCTGTTTAAGGGAGCAGTCATTGTTCTCCAAGATCTGTACCTTCAGGAAAAGCCTCTGGAGGGACCTTGAATATTTTATTGTCCACTTTGACCTCCTCCTGTCTGTACTCTGCTGCAGGGAGTGAGTTTTTCTTGCATAAACTATCCAAGACCTGTGTGGGCTTGAAAGCGTCTCGCCACATGTTATAGCCATTTCTGCATGGAAGAGAGAACATTGAGAACATCTTCAGATGAGACACAACAGGTTTTTTCCTAGGCTGTGAAATGCCCTGCCTTCCCTACAGCACAGGCTACGCCACCAGGTCCCTGCTTAGACTTCCACTGGGAAAAGCACAGGCACACAAAAGCTTAATGAATGAGAAATTTAACAAGCTCTCCTCCCCTAGAAGAAGCCAGGCTTGCACCCCACAGAACCATTAGCTTCAGAGCAGCAAGAAGAAAAATTCCAGCTGCAGCTTGTAAGTTCAAGAGAGATTTGAGCAGTGCTGTGGACTTAAATTCAGGTCCATAACTAATTCTCCCATAGTGGGGTAGGAGAAGAGAAGTTTACCGAAAACTGGCCAAAACCACAAGAGAATCCATACTGAATGAGGCCAAAGGAAAACAGATGTCATGAGTCTTGCTGCTCACAGAATTAGCTACTGCCAGAGAAACCACCCTACTTTCTGAAAGTGGTCAAAATCACATCAATGTCAAGTGAACACTTTTCTCACAGAATACCAATATGAAAGCATTAAAGAATTTTTTGCTACTATATGTAAAATGTATTCATCCACAGTAGGAATTAGAGCTATCCCAGGAAGCTGGTAGGAGTCTAGAGAAGATGGAGTTATCTATGTAACTTGTAGAGAATCTGTGGGGCATCTGCTCAAAGGATACTGTGGATGCAAGCTCTGTCCTGCAAAACTGGAGGTGGTCTCTTACCCACCCGGATGGTAGGCAAGAAGAATGCATCTCATGGTGCTAACGTGCCACATTGGTACCTACACGTCATACTGAGAAGCCACTCCACAGTTGGCCCTGTGCTTGCTGTAGAATCGATTCTCCAAGTCAATCTTGGTCTCCCCAATCAGATCATCAGAACCAACCAAATCATGGTCGAATATTGCCACAGTGAGTTCTGATTCCATGGGAAAGGAGACTGTCAGCTCCATAACTCTGGACAGAAGCAGACAGGGAGAATGCAATTAGCAAAGAGGATGAAAATAAAACACATGCTCTGCTTCAATCATCCTATGTTTAAGAACTGCATTTGACAACAACTCAAAGACCTCTGATAGAGTTTGGTTCTCTGTAAGTTCATTGTGTGCAGTTTTCAGTGCGCATGTTCAAAGGAGCTACTTTTCCAGGAATGCATGTCCTTGGATAGAGGTCCTAGAGCCAGGGAAAAAGCTCTCCAGTGCTCAGTTACTGCTTGGCTTGCTACTTTTCCTGTTAAATCAAGCCCTTGGGAGTGCTCTCCTCCTAACCCAAACCACTTATGGCTCCTGTGTCATCCAGAGGCAAGAGAGTACCTGGGACTTTTGTGTCACAGCACAAAATTCTCCAGCAGAAAGGAACAGAAGATGACACATGCTGAGTCACAGCCTGAGCCGAGCCCAGGATTTGCACTATTCTATTAAACCTGCTAGATGAAAACTTTCTGCATACTCTCCAAACACAGGATTGAGCTGCTTTGGGATGTACCGCTCCTTTGTGTCCTTCTGCTCCTGCCCCACAGTCACCACAACATAGGGGTCTGCCTTGCCATTGGGGTCTGCTGGAGACAGGTTCGTAGCCTAGAACATACAAGAGTTATAGCCATAAATCAGCTGCAGAGAGCAACCGACACAAGGAACACTGCACAGGCCTGAGACCACCCAAGCTTTCTGGGCAGGTCCCTTCAGCAGTTGCCCCAGCAGTGAAACAGGCATTTGTGCTCATGCAAATTCCCACTCAACAAGTCACCAGTGTCTCCAGCCACTGGCCCACCTACTTGCTCACTGTCTCAAGGCAGATCAGAGGAGCTGAGAAATGCCCATCTGAATTTTTAGCACCTCCTGAAGCTACAAAGCACAGAAGGCTCCCTGCGGACATGATGTAACTGACTTCCACCAATCTGCCAGACCCTTCAAGCCAGTACTGAGCTTTTCACAAGTGCCACTGCTCGTATTTACCAAGCAGAGAATGGCAGGAGGTCCATAGGGAGGGACAGACTTCCAAGCATTACTGCCACCACCACCAGAGACTTACCTTAACAATGTAAACTCTTACAAGAACCTTGATGGGTCTGTTCCTTGGAATGCCCTGGGAGACCTTGGGCTCCATGCCGGCTTCCTCAGTGGGGTAAACGTAGAAGGAGCCCTGCAGAAAAGACATCGCAAGTAACAGCTAGATACAAAAGAGAGTATCTTGGATGGGATTGGAGCCACCAAGACCAGTTTCACCTGCCAACTGGAAAATCAGAGCCATTGCCCCATGCAGACCACAGACATCCTCTGCCCATGGAGACAGTCCTTTCCAAAGGCACTGTCATCTTCACATGGCCCAGGTCCCTGTTTGCAAGTTAAGCTGCAGGCTGTCAGACCACTGCCAGATCTGAATATCTCCAGGCACTTTGGACTGCCAAAGGCAGGTTTTATAGGGCCCTTCTTAACTTCTGTAGTCATATTTCAGAGTCTTCAAGAGCTCCTGGGTGAGAGAATGATGCCTCTTTTAAACAAGTTTTAGTAATTTTTAAGCCAGTGAAGCTCACTAATTCTTATTTGCATACTGAACATAACCAGAGGCCCCAGCCAGGATGAGTCCTTTATGCTTCATGCTTTCTCCTTACAGGATCTAAAAAATCTAAATCGGGTGCATTTATCAACTAACAAAGGACCACAGTACACAACTGCTTCAACAGGCACCAACAGTACCTACCCTGGCTGTGCCACACTGTGGCCTTACATCACCTTCCACACACATACACTCTCCAAGGCTTTGCTGGTGTTAGCATGCTCTGAAATATAGGTTGTCCTAAGGATTCTCTTCCACATGCAGCATAAATGTCATTCAAATGATACAGTACCTTGTACTTCCCCACAAAATGTTCATCCTCATTTCCATCTTCATCCTCATTTGCTTTGCCACGATGAAGGGGGAAAATACACAGCCAGTCTTCAAAATTATCAAACTCATTTTCCAGCTCAGAATTGTAGATCTGAAATAAGTAATTTTTGGCCTTTTCCTGGCATTTTACAGGAGAGGAGATTCAGAAACACCATCCTTTCCCTTTTTCAAACATTTCATCTGGTCCTATCTTACACCTGTATTACCCCATGCAGGGTGTTATGGTTTTCCCTTATCTCTCCACATCCATCCTCAGACATGCACACACACCCCAGCTTAGCTTCAAGGCCTCCCTAGCTGTTTCAAAGCCTAGCAGTGATGGGGGGCTAGTGCACACTGCAGGTTCTCCTCCCAGTCTAACCTCCACTGCAGGGAGGTGAGGATGACAAGGACAAAGGGCCAGGATTGAAAGAAGCCAGATCTGTCACCCCAGTAATCACCTGAAGAGTGGCGATGAGCTTCCTCTTGGGTCGAGCAGGTTCAGCTTCAATTACTGCCTCATCATCTGCTTCCATGTCAATGGAGGATGCATTTAAATTCCCTCCATCTAGAAATGGCAATAGGAGATTAGGAAATGCTCTGAGCTCTCCCATCATCTCAAGTGTCTGTCTGTGAAGTGACCCCAGCAACAGCTTCCACTTCCATCCAGGGCTTTGGCCTGTGTCAGGGTAACTGGAGCTACTGCTGTCTGTAACAAGTGTCCTTACAGCACCTCAGGTTGCCCAGCAGGGCATGGCTGGATGGGACACACACACAGACACACACACACACACACACACACACACACACACACACACACACAAATCTGCACAGACTTACCTGCCTGCATGGCTACTGTTTAGGGAGGAAGTGGGAAGAGACCAAATGGAGGAAAGTGGCTGGACCAGCCCACAGGTGCATCAGAGAAGGCACAAATGAGAGCTAACCCTCTTCTTTGGATGGATGCTTATTTGACAGACTGCTGTTTTGGGTGGATGTTTAACAGAAGCACCACTACCACTGTGGGCACAGGCAGCTGTGCCTGGAAAGAGCATAGCCAGACCCTTCTCTGGGGCAACTGCAGCCCAAGAGAGGGTGCATCCTTGCCCCATTTCCCAAAGACCCCAGATCCCTTGAGCACTAACAGCATGCAGGTACCCTCCAGCCCTCCCCTTAAATAGGATTTACATAATTTCTATATGTAGTGTCTCACCTCCCCAGGTCATCACTAGGCAAGTCACTGCTTATACCACCACAAACCTGGCCTACAACTGTAACACTGTTCTCAGATATTCTGTTTATTATCACTGTCTTTCTGTTACCTCATAGTGAATCCTGTGTGCCAGGTGAGTATCCCACATGCACAGAGTGATGCCCAGCTCCTGGACAGTTTCACCTCTCCACCATCCTCTCTCTCCAGCCCACTTTTGCTTCCTGCTCTCACCCTGACAATCCCATTATCCTTGAAGCTGATTTTTCTGCAGATTTTTGCTCACTCAGGAAGGGTCTTCCTTCAACACAATCTTCCAAATTTTTCTGAGGGAAGTTTGGTGTTTTCAACTTGAAAGAGCCTTTTTTAGCCCTTGCCAATGTTTCCATCTGCACCCTTTTGTGTTGTTTTTGCTGAATGCTGCAAAGCCGTTGCCTGCTCAAACCCCATTGCTACAAGCCCAGCACTCTCTGGAATGATGTAAGCTCTGGATCTCCCCACAGAAGAGCTGGGTATTGCTAGAGGACTCACCTGCATCATTCAGGTCATCATTCTCAGCATCTTCCTCATCACTGCGTGTCTGAAACACAGTCACCCCACATCCTTGAGAGCAAAGGCTTCTCCATCCAAGCATAGGACACTGACAAAGTTTTCCTGCCAGCAGAGTCAGTAATACCTAGCACTGAGATCATTTAGCATTAACATTCTAAAGGACGGTATCCAATGCCAGTGACCATTTCTTCTCCACAGATCCCCCTGCTGCCTTTTTTGATTACGATTTAAGGGACACAGGGCAAGTAAGGAAACCTGGGGCAGACCTGCTCCCATAGCACATCCTGGGAAGACAGCCAGGACAGAGTAAGCAGCATGAAAGTCCCGGTTTTGCAGGTAAGATCAGCAATGTCACATTTTCAGGAGTGTCTCAACAACAGACTAGTCACATTCTCAAAACCACTTGGGCACCTAGCTTCAGGGATGGTTCAACATCCATTACCTGCTGACATCAGTCTGCCTGGTGGATTGCTCGATACCTGGCTACCTTAAGTGTGCTTGACACACAAAAGCCCACATCTTCCTCCAGATTCATGCCAGGAGGGCTACTATGACACTCAGTGCTGTTGAAAACATCTTCCTCAAGCCAGTACAGTCACTTTTCCCCTCTGCTGGCAGCTGTCACAAAAGATTACCTGGTTATACAGCTCCTTCAAGGACTCATAGTACTTGGACCACCAATCTAGTTCTTCCAGCTCTGGTTTTTCCTCTTCATATTCATCTTCCTTCTTTACAAGCTTATTGATAGGAAATTTCTGCAAAGGACCCTTAAAAGAACAGAGAAAAGGGCTCAGAGAGAGGAAATGACCACCCAGAACACCCATGCACCCTACTCTAGTGCCCTGGGAGCCTCTAGCAGAGGCTCAGCTTTCAGACAGAGCACAGGAGGTGCAAAGCTACCTGAAGCCCCAGGTTTGTGCTTTGCTACAAAAGCAGCAGTTTTCAAGGCACAAGGCAACACAGCTCTCCTCCCTGCACCAGGGCCCAGACATGCAGCTGTGCTGATGAACAGGCAGGAGAGAGGAGTGTTTGAGTCCAGAGCAAAAACTGGCAGTTGAAACCTAACTGAACTTCCCAGCTTTCTTTTTTGTTTGTGTCCTTCAGTTTGGCTTTCCAAGCTTCAAAATTTGCTGGGTCCAACACATCACTCACCTTCACAAGACTCAGGGGGTGAGTGCTGGAACCTGGGTCACCCGCTGTCAGGCCAACATTTACAACAATCTGAGAGGGAAGACGCTGGGATGAGACTTTCTGAGCTGAGAGAAAGAGAAGGAGCTTCATGTTTCACGCATTTATTTCTGCCCACTGCTTCCTACTTTTTGGCCAGTTGTTATTCCACAGGAAAGACCTCCCCCACTGTAAGTGATTGCTTTTAAAGCTTTTCATAGCAGACCCAGCAAAAATATTTCTGGAAATCCAAGTACAGTGCTGAGAATGGCCACTGTCGTCAACATGCTTTTTGCCGACTCCCAGGAATTCAGATTTGAGATACACCTTTCCCACTCAGAAACAACCACAAATTGATCAGTCCTTTGCTCCTTCCCCTTTGTGCTGTATTTATTTACACACTTCCAGTTCAGGAGCTATGGCTGTTGCTATCACAGAGCTATTTAGTGAATCCATTACCCAATGAACAGACCTTGGCCCAATGATGTGAGAGAAGCATAAACCTTTCAACCCTTGGTCTTAGTGGACCAGCTCCCTAAAGCTTGATGGAGGTCTCACTAGGAACAGCTCTCCAGCCCAGGATTGAAATAGGTGAACACAATAGTTCTCCCCAGGCTAAACATCTTTGATTCCAGACAAAAATTTTCCACAGGGATAAGTTACTGTCTAGTATCTAGCCCCAGCTAAATGTCCTGCTGGACTAAGATGTCTTCACATTCTCCCTCCACCACTTTCTACAAATGTAAGGCAAACAGTGCCTGGGAAAGAGATGCCACATCCACAGATGAACAGTTCTGCCTGTGGGGTGGGAGGCAAATGTTAAGCTAACCTTGGAAAAAACAGTCCCAAAGAGAGATGCCAGCCATTACACAGCACTCCATCGCTTGGCTGCTGCTGCCTCCTGAACATCAGTCTGGATCCAAGTGCTACAGACCAGGGTCACAACCTGTCTCCAGCCCTAACTTGCTCCACACTGTGTTTTTGCTGAGTATTTTATGGCTCTCAGGAGAGGACTTTGCTGCCTGGCTAGGAGAGAATGAAAGGGCCAGGGATCTCTGCCACTGGCAGAACCTGTTTGCTGCCTCCATGGGAACATGGGAACGTTGCCAAGCAGCTCACCTTTGGGGACATCTTCTGGTTCCTCCTCCAGCTCTCTGGGAGAGAATTTCATCACATCAGACACAACATGGGTACCCACCATCACCATGCGCCCAAATGCCCGCTTTTCCACCACGAAGATGCTAAGGGGAGGGTGCAGATAGACCTGCTCTGGGAGCTCCTGCAAAAGAATCATGCATGGGGTTCACAGGAGCAAGGGTTATACCAGTGGCAGCCCCACCACACGTGGGGAGGTTGGACAGCACCTTGCAGCTCTGCCCAAAACCCAAAACCTTGCAGTCACAGGTGATGGCTGAAACTGCTCTTGGTGGGCAATTTACAAAGGCTTTGATCTGCAGCTGAACCATGTGGCCACAGGAGAGCAAAACCCTGGGGGTAGCTCCCCTCCTGTTACCTTGCCCCACACAGACAGGCAGTGCATGGGTGCAGGACAGCCATGGTGCACCCTGGCGTGGCAGGACCCCCTTCCCACTCACCACGTCCATGTACTTGACCAGCTCGGTGAAGTTGGGGTTCGCTTTGTAGGTCATGATCACCTCTGACTCCACCTTCTTGCCAGCACATTCAATGATAACCTGGGGTTGATCCACCTCAAACAAGTTCACTCGTTTCAGGTCCCGCAGGCCCCAGAACAGAATCTGAAGCACAACACAAAGTCACTGGGCTGCTCAAGACATGCCAGGCATGGCATGGCCACACAGCCTGTAACCCTGACCAGTGCTGCCACCCCCCTCACCCTGCAGGACACAGACCTCAAGAGAGGCATGAGGCCACTCTCCCAAACCTGACACCCAACAGCTCTGACTGTTAAACTGCTGAGACTCTCAAGCACCTTCATTTCTGGCATCTGATCAGGCCTCAAAGGTACACTTGAGCTCCAAATGTGACTCCCTCCCAAGCCCTGCCCTCTACACCGGCCAGCTGTGCTGTCGGCTTGGGGCAGCCCAGTGGGGAGCCAACTCAGTAGAAGAGAGTGCACCTCTATGCGAAACTCCTTCAGCACTGGGCGGATGCCCTCAGGGATGATGAACCGTCCAGAACAGGGGTCTCCCAAGTAGTCAGGCTCCTTGGGCTCCACATCCTCAGGCACTGACGGCTGAATGGGTGAAGCCAGAGTGCAACAAGTGATTAAGTCATTTCTACTCCATGCCATGCCCCCTCTCCCTCCCCTCTTGATCTGTGCTCACAGGCTCTGTTCCTGCAGCCTCCCTTCAGTTGAAAGCCAGCTGTGGTTTTCAAAAGGGAATCCTCTGGTGGGCTCCATGCAACCAGTCCCTCACCCACACAGATCCTCCCAGAGAGCTGGCAACCACGTGCAGCTTCCTACAAGCTCATTACCTCCAAATAGCCACTGTAATCCAGCTCAATCAGCTCAAAAGTGGCAATGAGCTCTCCCGCTGCTTTGGTGCCTTTGTAGACATCGAAGAACTGCAGGGCAGGTTTGGTGTATGGCTCATCGACCAGCTTCACCTGTGGGACAGCAAAGGCCTGGCCAAGGAACTCAGGGGAGCCCTACAAGAAAGAGGGGAATGGGTCAAAGTGTCCCTGTGTTATATCACTACCTCAGAGAAAAGACCACTGCTAATTCCAGCCAATTTGGGACAGCACAAGACTGCTGTTCCACCTTGTCATCCTCTGATTTCCTCTGCTCCATCCAGAGCTAGGAGCAGATGAGATGTGTCTGTAGCAGCTCCTCAACTCCCAGCCCATCTCCATGCAGATCTGGGCAAACAGCACCATAGAACACCAAAGCTAGATCAGTTTGCTCAGAGTCTCCTCCAGCCAGGGTTTGAATGTTTCCAAGAAAAGAGATACCACAAGCTCTCTGAGCTCCAGCCCCAGCATTTGAACTCCCTCTGTGAGAAAATTGCTTCCTTATATCAAGCTGGATTTTTTTCTTGTTCCAACTTGTGTCCATTGTCTGTCATCCTGCCCTGGAAACCTCCAAGAGAAGTCTAACTCCACCTTTTCTACCCTCTCCCATCAGGCAGCAATAAGACACTGCCTTTGCCCCATCTTCTCCAGGCTGAATATGCCCTGGTCTCCACCTCTCTTCACTCTGTCCTGTGCTCCAACCCCAATCACCTTTGTGGCCTCCTCTGGACTCACTCCAGTATCTCAGTGTCTATCCTGTACTGGGCCCCAGGAAATGGACCCAGGAAAGCTGCTGAGCTACACAGGATAATCCAGTGTGAAGTACGTCATTCCCCTTATGATAACAAAGAGGCCCCAGAAAGGAGTGTAAATTTGAGTACTAATGAAAGAGAAAAAGGAGGACTGAGGAAGGAAGTAAAATGGCATCTGGGGGACAGAGGAACAGCCCTAAGAGTTGCATCATCTCCCCCTGGCTAAAAGTCCTCTGCAACATAAACCTGCCGAGGAAGTGGGGCAGGCATCTGTGAGAGGTGCAGTGCTTCTCCAAAGAGGAGATCCTGGATCCACCGAGCACTCATCAGGCCCTGGCTCGCAGCATCTCTGAGTCATCTGCATGCTGCAACCAGCAGCTTCCCCCCAGCTCATAGCAGAAGTCTGAAGAAAGTCTCAACCTCAGCTACAGTCCCCAGGGCTCACTGCCACCAATGGACCAGAATCAAGCTGAGTCATGGAAGCCAAACAGAGGTGGGGCTCCTAAGTGCCTGTTCACAGCACCCACACAGAGCTCCTCTGCCTTACCTGTCCTGGCAACAACAGCAGGAGTGCACCATGGCTATACTTACAAATTTATTATGGCTGAAAAGGTTGATTATAATGATGGGTGTCTCTGTTTTCAACTCTTCTTTTTTCCCATCAATAATGAGCTGGTCAAACAGAAGTAGCTCATTCCACATGGGGCTCAGTGTCTCCTCCAGCATCTGCAGACAGAGACAGGAGGCCTGAGCGTACCACAGCCAGTGGAAACAAACCACATGCCCTCTGTAAAGAGAGTGAGGCAGCGTGGGCTGATCCCCTCTCCCACACAGCTGCACGCAGCTGGTGGTGCCTGGCAGAAGGGGAGATGGTAGAAGTGTGAAATCAGCACTTGGGGCCAACCAGAACATGCCAATCAATATCTGAGACCATGCTTAATGATATATACGTTTTGTCAAATGTTCCCTGAACATAGTCACACCACCCAAAGCACATAAATACCTCCTGCCTGGAGTTACAAAGTTTCCAGGAGGACTGCCACAGCACTGGCCCTCAACATGTCAGGACTTTTCTCTCCCAAGTCCCCAAGAAGGCAGAGGCAAGAGTTTAGGCAGTCTCACCCTGGTGGTCTGGCAATGAGTCGAAAACACCACTCTTGCAAACGGATCTGAAAGGCCATTGTCATCTACAGGGAGGATCCCTCGAGCCTGATACAGATGAGCTCGGAGCTGGAAATAGCTGAAATCTGGTAAAAAAAAAAGAGAAAAGAGGTCTCGGTTCCCCAATCCATCCCTGTGTGAGGTCAAAAAAATGCACGAAGAGGACCAGCCAGGTAGGAGTGGGCACATCCTGCAAGGAGTGAGTACCACCTCTAGGGGCACTCACTGTGGTTCTCAGATGGCCAGCACATCTCAAAAGGCTTGACGAAGCAAGACAAGATCAGTGGGCTCCCCAGACACCTCTGGGAAGGACATGACATGTTAAATGTGCTATGATCTGCTGTGAGCATCTGCTGTGGGGGAGCACCACCAGGCCTCAGCAGAGAGGCAGGCCTCATGCCTATTGCCAGCTTGGCAACACATTAGATGCCTACAAAGCACCCATCCTGCTGCTGCTCCAGCTGTGAGGTGCAAACACGTCCTCATGAGAGCAAACTGGACCTGCCTGTCCCACTCATCCATTGGAGATGACATGGAGGTGATATATCAGGTCCTACTCCTTGGACACTGACCCTGGGGCAGGACGTCTCAGGTCTCTGCTCTCCTGCTCATGATTAAGCCATGGAAAAGTGGCATCTGCTCTCACCATCTCTGCTGAGCCGGCTGGGAGGGCTGTACGCTGAGAGCTGGGCTATCTCCTGTCCACTTTCAGAGAGGTACTTGAACTCCTCAGGCAGCTCTGTCAAACAGTTCTTCGCATATTTGGTTACCCCAAGCCACATGTAGATTTCCAGTTTGGCAAAGATCTCACCAGTGTGTAAGCCAGGGACCTGAGAGCACAGGAGATTTATCAGGTTTCTGATCTCAGCTATGCTCCCTTCAGACCAAGATGATCACTATCAGCCAGTGACCAACCAAAGAGCACACTGGCAGAGGCAAAAGGCAGTGGTGGAGTAAGAGCTGTGTTTACTTGTGAACTCCAGGATTTCAGGAAGGAGGGCTGAAAGCAAAGAGCAAGAAGCAGCATGAAGCAAGCAAGAGCACACTGTTTTGGTATAAAACTACCTACCTTCATAAAGACAGTCTGGATCTTTGCACAGTCCTTGCCTTTCTCCTCTTCAACTACCGAGTAAAGGATGTTCTGTGCAGGAACTCTTGCATACGCCACACGCCTGTTGTTGCTGAGCATCCAGATGAGTACATCAGGGAGGGTGCACTGGGGCTGGAGGGATGAAAGAGAGGAATGTCACAGCAGAGAAACAGCACATCTTGTCCTCCCTCCACTGACATGGTGAAAGCTTCATCTCCTCGCAGAAGGGACTGCTGACTGCACTGCAACTTGGAGATCCAGAAGCAAATGAAGGGCCTAATGCTGGGCACACACTTCTGAAAGCCTCCACCCTGCCGTATGGCTCTGCAGGTGTCGTGGTTTAATCCCAGTGGGCAGCTCAGCCCCCCATAGCCTCTTGCTCACTCCTCCCTCAGTGGGATGGGGGAGAAAATCAGAAGGGTAAAAGTGAGAAGACTCGTGGGTTGAGATAAAGTCAGTTTAATAGGTAAAGCAAAAGCCACGCACACAAGCGAAGCAAAACAAGGAATTCGTTCACCACTTCCCAAGGGCAGGCAGGTGCTCAGCCATCTCCAGGCAAGCAGGGCTCTGCCACATGTAACGGTTACTTGAGAAGACAAATGCCATCCTGTCAAACATCCCCCCTTCCTTCCCCCCCCATCTTTATACACTGAGCATGATGCCATAACCCATGGGATAGCCCTTTGGCCAGCTGGGGTCAGCTGTCCATCTCCTTGTGCATCCTCAGCCTACTCACTGGTGACAATCAGAAAAGGCCTTAGATCTGTGCAAACCCCACTCAGCAGTAATGAAAACATCTCTGTACTACCAACACTGTTTTCAGCACAAATCCAAAACACAGCCCATACTAGCTCCTGTGAAGAAACTCTATCCCAGCCAAAACCAACACAGCAGGTTTCTTGGAGGGGTCTGTGATCCGCCTTGTTTTTCACTGTCAACACCAGTGGGATGCACTCAACCCCATGCCGTGCTGGGGAGAGGGAGTGCCCACAAGACTGGAGAAGTGGCATTTTCCCCCACACCTCTGACAGGAACCTGAGTGCTGATCCACGGGAAAGAACTATAATAGCTGGCATCCCAGCAACATGAGTGCCCAGCGTAAAGCTGCAGTTCAGGCCGAGAGCAGGACTTGCAATAAAGCAAATGCACAGATGGAAGCAATGACTTCTTTTAAACTCTAACCTAAGTTCTCTTCCTCATCTCAGTTTCCCTGCCAAGCACTTGTGCTTGGTACTTGTACTTGCATCCTTTCAGTACACAAGTAGCTCTAGCAATTTATTACTGAGCCAAACCAGGAACACCAGCCTCCAAGCAGCGACCGAAAGCGGGAAGTGCATGTACAGGCATGACTCCACAGAGACGGCAACATTCCCACCTGATTGCAGGGAGAAAAATGGGAGGAGGTTCCTCCCTGTCTGGGGAATCCGCTGCAGCCAGCCTTCGAGGCTAGAGCCTGAGGACAGCTTCTTCTCCTGGTGATGTGTGGGGTGGCATCTTGTTCATGTCAAAGTCTACCCTCACACTGCTAAAGGTGTGAAAATCATTTGCCTTTACTTAAAGACTTCTCCAAACTGTAAACCTAACTCCAGCAAGCATTGCATTCTGATTTACACTACACAAACACACTGATTTTCCAGAGTTACTTAAAATAGAGCCAGTGAAACTCTGAAAATGGAGAGTCTCTGGTATGGATGACAGACTTTATTTCAATGTAAGACTGAATTTGCAGAAAGTGTCTAGGGCCAGTCCCTGGTGGGAGTGCAGCAGCACAGGCAAGACTGTTTTCCCAGGCAGGCTGCCTGCAGTCCCACTGTAGGCACAGCCTCAGGCTGGCCTGCCAGAGCGGGCAGGGAGGCCCAGGGGGCCTGGAGCTGACGCAGCTCTGCTTCCAACCCACCACTGAGCTGCTTGGACCCCTGCTCTGTCACCAAGGGACCTGCAAGGCTGCCAAGCCTCATCCCTCATAAGAACATGAAATATGGTAACTTTCAACAGCTCAAACCTGGGATTTTACATAGCAAGGAAAGACAGTAGAGGGAAAGTCTCAACTCAGGTTTGCAAGAGCCCCAGCAGCCAGCTCAGTGCCCTCTCCTTGTCCGCACCCACTGCTGCTCAGAAACAGGGTGCCCTGAGAGCAGCTGTACCTCTTTAGCCAAAAAGCGTAGCTTTGCCAGGACCTTCCTTGTCTCCTTAACCTTCTCCTTGACGTTGGCTCGAGTCAACCGACGCCTCACACGGAGCCCCTGCTTGGCATACAGGATCTGAACAGAGAACACAGCTGTCACGCCTGGCTGTGACCCAGGCACGCCACACTGGCACCCCTCACAGGGGCTCTGAGGGGAAATATCCATGTGCTGGTTGCATCCATCCTGCCCCGCTGCACCCTGACCTCCACCACGGCTCACCCCCAGCTGCTGGGAGCAAACCTCCATGAACCTGCTATGAGACATCTAGTGAAGGGTGCCAAGAACTGGAGACTCCAGTAACTCATCAGTTCTGCCAATACCTGCCAGTAACATGAGCTTTTGCATCATTTGAGGCAGAAAGATATGTAAGGAATAAACATTTCAGACACTGGTAGTCTAAGGCTCCAGATAGTGCCTGGGGGAGGCTATGCACAAGGAGCAACTTAGGGCCACAGAAATATGGGAATATGATGTAGAAAACTGGAAGACAGGGCTGGGCTTTCATGTCCATTAATGTATACATCTGAGAGGTGACTTTGTGATGAACCAAACCTAATAATAAATCCAGAAGGAATTCACAGTGCAAACTGACAAGGCCAGAAGCCTCATCTCTTGGGCTGGTCCTCTCATCCTCTAGCAGAGTACCTTCACCATAGCTCAGGTGATGATGTGTGAGGAGGCAGAGGGAAGGGAGCTGGGACCCAGATGTGCCTAAATTTTACTTCCTGCTGCTGTCATTGCATTTTGTTCAGTCTTTCAAAGATTCGTAGATTGATGGGTACTATGACTACAGCCATGATCTGCTGTGCTGTGCTGGAGGGTATGTAACTGTGCTCTCATTCAGCGAGGTGGCTTTGTCTGCAGGATTATGAGTGCCTAGATGTTGCCCTCTCCAAGGACAGGCAGATGGCTGGCTGGTTGTAGATCTGCTGGATAGGTACCTAGCTTATGGCCCGAGTTTCTAGGGGCAGTGGGTCTCAGTGAGCTCCCCCAAACTGACTGCAGGAATAGCCTGCACCAAAAGGCCTCCAGGAACCTACGGGGCAGTAACATGCATGTGCTCAGCCACACATGCCCCAGAGGAAGGATGGCATCAGGGCACAGCATCTGCATAAAGTTATGGCCAGTCTCTGCCTCTGTTCCCTGTGCTGGAAGCTTTATTGCTCTGAGCAGAAGTGGGAGATGCTGCAGTAAAAGCCTATGACTGACACCATGAGTCTTAGCCCCGGGTTTCCTTCTTAGCATTAATGCTAGCTGGTCCTCCAGAAGCACCCCCCAAAGCAGGGATCGCACAGGCTACCACCACCACCAAGCCTCACAGCTTACAATGCTGCGCATCAGGTATTTCATCCGACATCTGTCGAGGTTGTTTGGATATGCCATTGTTTTTCTCTCTGCGCTGAGTGAATATTGCCTGCAATGAGAAAAGCAGCACAGGCTCCATATCCTCTACATCCTCTGCACCCAGCAGGCAGAGCACAGTTCACGCAGCAGGGGCACAAGCTCCAGTTTCCTGGTACTAATTCAGATGCATCAAAAACCACCCTCTCTGCCATGCCCTCTCTTCTGCAAGCTTTGTGATTCAGAAGGTACACCAGCTCAGCACCTGAAGCTCCCTCTCTACTGTTGCCATCACAGGGCTGGGGACTGAAGACCCCACCAGGCAGTGGCAGTGATGAAACTTCATGATTGAAAAGAGTGAAGGAAATGTTCTAACATTTAGGAAACACCCAGAAGTCCAGGAATGTCAAGGTCCCCGTGCTTCCCAGGACTGGAGTCTCCTCTCCAAGGCTGAAGAGCTACAGGGTCCTTTCCCCGAGTCATCCTGGTTTCCTTCCACTCATCCATCTCAAGAGGACAAGAGAGCAGGCTACACACAGCCCAGGCAGAACATGCCATGACCCCCTAACCTGAAAACAAGAAACCTTAGGAAATCATGATCTGCTAACCTGCATCCAGCTACAAATTCCTCCAGCACTCCTCTGAGCCTCTCTTCTGCTTTAGCCTTCGGCCTTCTCACAAGCTTCTCCACACTGTCCAGCCCCTGCTCCTGTGGAGAAAGCACAACATTCAAGAAGCTTGTGCCTGGCTGTGGGGTCAGAGTGAAACATTGCAAGGATGTGTTTGCCACAAATGGCTTGTGCCTTTCTGCGGAGCTGGGGATTGCGAGAGTGCTGCAGGTCAGTGCTGTGCTACCAGGGACTCTCTGGAGCCTGGGAATAACCTTAACGCTGGTTGTTAAAACACCTTCTGTCTCAGTCCTTGAGCAGCCACTGAAACACACCAGCAAGCTCAGCTTTTGGATTTCTTAAGCCCTAAACAGAAAGATGAGGCCCTTGGAAGAGACTGTACACCGCCCCACCGATAACAGCCTGAGGCCGAGTCTACTGGCAGCAGCATCTCTCCAGTGCACATGCAGCTCAGGATTGGCAGCAGAGGAGTTTGTTATCACAGATATGGCATCACTCACACCTCCAGGACCCTCCACCAGGCTGTGGCACAGCACAAGCAGCAGCTCTGCACTCACTGCCCTGTCCCACCTGCCCTTCAGGCATGTGGGACTGAGTCCTACAAGAGACATGGACTCGCATGGGGCAGGGTGAGGATGTTTAATGCAATCATCTCACAGAGCAACTGCATGTGCTACAAGGAAAGCACACCAGGAAGAACCATGCCACAGACAGACACCCTGAACACGCTACCAGGCGCTCTGCCAGCTTGACAATCCAGTTGGAAATGCAGAGTCTCCAGGTGTGATCCTCCCAGTAGCTCCACACGTACACGCAGGGTTTCTCATGCATCATGGGCAGGCAGCTGTATGACCTAAAGGGCAACAGGCACAGAAGGGTAGAGCTGCCGTTTGCAGAAAGCACTTATGTCACAATGTGGTCCTTGCACACCCAGCACAGGGGCAGTGTCTGGGCTCTGTCGTCCTCACAGAGAACAGCTTGTCTTGGGCCCTGTAGCACGGACATGAATGCAAGCTGCTGAATCTGCCCTTTGCTATCCCAAACTAGTGCACAGGCTTTCTAGCAGAAAGAGCAGCACGTGCCCAGATGAATGAGGCTGATGGGAGCGTGGGATGCTGCAGAGAGTTCTTGCTGCTATGTGACTGATTAGTAGCAGGCACAGAGCTCACAACGCAAACACCAAGACATTGCCAGGCCTGTGGGACAAACCAGGCAGCATTCCCAGAGCAAACATAACACCAGAAGAGCTTGTGTATGTGTCTTGCCTGCCCAGAATAGGACAGCATGTGCCAGAGTACTCTTCTTCTTCCTCACTGGATTCAAGCCCTTAGGATGCTGCTTGTTAACCAGAAAAAGGACTGCTGTTACTGATGGGTCACAGTTTCCCTTAGGCCCTGTCCTTGGCCACCTGCACACATCAAGCAGACATTGTAGGGCCTGTAGGGCTAATGGGCAACAGCAGTCAGTGAGACCATGGCAAGCTGCAGGGTTGCAAAGAGGAGAAACACCTGCACAGCACTCACTTTGTTGAGCAGACCTTTAAAAGTATCAGGAATAACCAACCTGTGAAGCTGGACAGGACCAGGGCAGGTGGGAAAAAAGGACAAAGACTCACCTGTCATACTCCATGGGCTCTGGTCTCTGGCTCTTCGTCACTGACTTGTTCAGTGCTGCGGAAGTTGGGGCCAGGACTTCAACATCCAGCTCACCATCTGAACCAGGGTCCAGCAAAGGCTGCTTTTCTTCTTTCACTTCTCCCTTTTCCACTTTTCTCCCTACTTTGGTCACAATCTCTTCAGCTTTGCCATAGTTTCCTTAAGTTAAGCATTGAACAGCAAACAGACAAGTGGGATCACTGTTAAACAAGTTTGCTCGCTTGCAAAATCAGAATACAATCATCCTGCCAAAAGAAGCACATGGGCATGCACTGCTTTTGGAACTTGCAGTTCAGTAGCATCCAACCATCAAGCATCACATGGACAACCAGGAGGTCTGAGAGGGAGCTGGACAATGCAAAGAAGTCCTCGTGCCTGCCACCAAGTTCCACCAGCTCCCCCAAATGCCTGCTAATTGCCATCTACACTCCTACACTGGGGTCAGCAGCAATCACTCAGGAAGACTTCTCAGCATCAAGCATCTCCACCCATCCAGCTTAGCAGGTGAGGGCTTGGACCTGCTCTCCTACCAGTTTCCCCATCACCCACTGCTGCAGCCCCTCAGCACCATGGCTAAGCCCAGCATCCTGGCTTCCCCTCCTCCGCTTCCCTTTTCTGCTTCCAAACCCTTCTACCACTTGGCACTCCCACTTCTCAGGAGAGCTTCAAACCACTCTTCCCAAACAGGCAGTTCATACGGATACTGCAAATCTCCAATCCCACAGGAGCACATCCAGACTTCTAGGATAACAAAGCACAGTGCACACTCCCTGGCCTCACCCCCCATCCTTCATGAGTTCTTGTTTTGGAGGCACAAACTTTGTAAGGGCTGGTACCTTAGTACTGCAGTGCTCACATGGCCTGTCAGATAGATTTTCACACTGTTCCTGTAGCTTCTGGACAAAGGGTTCTGGGGAATACCCACCTATAGAGACTTCAAAGCTGACAGGCTTGGAGCTGAGAGAGGAGTCCATCATAGTGGCTTCAAAGAAGGCAGCGAAGAGGAGGAATTCCTCTTTCCTTCCCAGTGCATTCTGAGCAAGGAGACAGAAATCAGCCCAAGAGCCTCCTATGCCAAAACACTGCCTCAGCAGAAATCTGGAGAGCACCAGGGCATGGCTGGTGCCTGCCAACCCTCCCAAAGAACATCAGTGGGATGCTGCTGAGGTCACCACCGCTGGGCTGCCAGACACAGGACAAGTTTTCTTGGAAATTCTAGGGGATTGGTGCAGAGCCACCAGGATTTGGATGGTGCTTGTGTAAAGCCACTGCACAGGTTTGTAGGTTAAGGGATGGTTACTGTACTAACACAGCTGCATCTTGCCTGCCTTTCCCAGGACAAGTAGAGACCCAGAGGCAGATAACAGCTCCCTGGCTCCAGGGGATAAAAAGGAAACGCTCAAAGGCAGCTGTGCCCTGGGAATAACACCCATGTGAGAGTCCATCCTGCACCAGGAAGGCAGCACACGTGGGGATGCTCCAGCTTTACTGTGAGAGGCTGAGGGTGTGGCCTTGGCCCTTGCAGAGGCTCAGAGAGCCCTGGATGGCCCAGCAATGGGCAGGCTGGGTTTGCTCTGGCACTGTTACACCAGCAAGTGATCCTACTGCCTCTTCCTCAAAAGGCCCATGCATGCTGCAGGATGGCATGGGTCAGCCATGCCAGCGCGGCAGGACTCACCTCAGGGAGTGGATGAAGCTCTTCCACTTCCACAATAACCTCCCCGGGCTGCTCGGCCTCCTGAGAACCCCCAGACTCCTCCTCTCCCTGCAGCTGGCTCAGCTCTTTGGCTTTCTCCTTGGATTTCTTACTTTTCTTCTTCAGTTTCAGTTTGCTTAGGGCACCTTTCGTCTTGTCCCCAAGCTTCCTCTCTGCGACACTGGGGCTACTGAAGATCTCCACTGTGATGGCCATGAGGATGCGCCCACGGTAAAAGATCCCCTCGCCCATGCCCTCGTTGAGGTCCTTGTGGATGTCCCGCAGAGCTGAGTTCTGGGGGGAGCCATACAGGTTCACCCAGGCTGGGCCAAACATGGGGTTAAAGCCTGCAGCAACAGGAACAGGGTCTAATTATACCACAGCGTGCTGCTGCAGAGAGACCTTCCCCCAAGAAGACATCCCAGGACACAGGAATGTGAGTGTCCTCCAGCCACTCCTGCTTCCCATTTCCAGGAGACCCCCATGGCCAAGCAGAGCATGCATGGCATGAGGCTGTTCAGGATGCCCTGCTCTGGGGACAGCCGTGCCAGGCCTCACCATTCCTGCCAATGTCTGAGATCTGCTGCAGGTCAATGTAGTGGGTAGCAATGGCCACATCACCAACATTGGCATCATCCAGCACCTGGACTTTTATCTTCCTGGCCAGAGGTGGGAACATCTCAATGAAGCTGATCTGCTCATTCCACTCAGGCTCAGTGGTGTTGGTCTCCACCGATGTTTCCCCCTGAGAAGGAGAAGGTGTGAAAGCCACACAGTCCCAGCCAGCTGCCAGAGCCTCTCTGGGAAGGACGTGTCCTCCTGCCCCACCTGCAGATGGTTTCAGGCAGGCTCTGGAGGTGGCAGTGTCCCTGCTTGTGCCCCATCCCAGCAACTGTGCTTCATCAAGGGGGGCTTGCCCAAGACCTCGGCTGTGCCCTGCACAGCCAAGGAATACTCTGGAAGCAAGCAGGCAGCACCACCAGACCCTGAGGTGTGGCAGGGTCCCCTGGGAGCACCCCCAGGCCTACCAGGCTTCCTAGGGACTGAATCTCATCTTGATGGATAAGATAGGACCAGAAACCCTGGGCTTGAGTGCAAGACAAGGGTCATCAGCTCAGTAAACTTTCCCAAGGGTGGCGAGCTTGCCACAGCTTGCCACAGAGGACTTCTACTATACAAGATTTATTTGACCCTCTCCCTATGTTTAGGGATACGAAATCTCTGCCTGCACAGCTAGTGGCTGTGCTCAGGGCTGGGGCCGTCTCCCGTACAGCTCTCTGCAGAGACAGAAGTCCCACGACAGCCTCCTCAACCAGACACCACACATCCACATGGCTCAGGCCACTGCCCAAGACAGCAAGACTTGGGCTCTCCCAGCTTATCTCTAGTGGGATTGCTGTGTCCCAGGGAGGCTCCTGGCAGCACCAGCCCAGTGCACGCTGCCAAGGGAGGATCCGCCTGGCCCCAAACAGACCCCCCAACAGACTCACCTGCTGCCCACAGAATGAGACCTGCACGTATGGGTCAATAAAGACTTTTTTCTCCCCTATGATCTTGGAGAAACCACCCATGATGCCCGCGCTCATGCTGGGCAGGCCCTCGGCACGATACAGCTTAATGCAGACCCTGGCCCAGGGTCTCTCTGCAGGGACTCTCTTAGGCAGCAGCAGGTTCCTGAAAGACAAATTCATGCTCTGGTCCTCTCCAGGAGCCCAGGAAACACAAGGATGGGAAATGCCCTGACTGGCAGGAAGTTTGGATCCTGACCCATCACAGGTCTCTTTCCCTAGGTCTTTCTCCATCAGAAGAGGAGAAAAAGGGGGCAAAAAAAGGTAGTGTGAAGAGAGACCTGACTGTTTTCACCAGGGCCATGCAAGAGCACACTGCACCTACCTTTCAATGTCCTCATCGCGGCTGCTGGAGGAGGTGGGAAGGGAGGTCACAACATCCCCACGTGCAGTGACGGAGATGTTGCACTTCACAAAGCCTTTCACACCTGCCCGGGTGTCTGTGGGGTCGCTGATAACAGCCCACTTCTGGAAAAACCTGTGATCTGAGAGAGAAGGGAAGGAGTTCCCTGTGGAGAACCCAGGTTACCATTTCACATCCCAACTATGTCTGCACAAAGATTGCCCTGACCCTGCCTCTGAAGGTGCAGGAGGTGTCACCAGCACTCGGACAGCCAGCAGGAGAAACAAGTACTGGTCTTCATGTGAACTAAGCACTTTAAAGCCAGGGTCCTCACCAGACCCAGCAAAGCATGAAGGGAACATCAGATTCAGACAAAGCCATAGTCAGGGAGCAGGCATGCAATGCAGTTGGTCATACCTGGTTGGCTGTACACTGTCACAACGTCCATCTTGAATGTTCCTATGCACATTTCCAGAAACGGTATGTTCTTTGAGTGAAAAACCTGCAGACAGCACAAATCCCCCTGAGCACCAAGAGATGTAGGCAGCCAGGTGACATGTCCAGACATCACTGAGGAGGACTGTTAAGAGATGCCCGTTCCCACGCACAGCTCAGATAGTTGTTGCGAGCTCCTTGTGCATACCAACCCATCTGAGTTAGCCTTAGGACAAACCTGCCCAAACATTCTCACAGAGCCCACCAGCCCACAGCCCTCAGTCAAACCCAGGCCAAGGCATATTCATGTGCAACCAATCCAGCTTCTTCTGCCAGCCCCAGATAAGACAGAACCCTAGAACAGACCAAGGGCAGACCTGCTCTCCCACAGAGATTCCTATGCCCATATCCTGCTGGGTCAGGGAAGACCCGTGCACCCACCAGGCTACTGTCCCTCCAAAAACTTGAGCTTTGCTCAGGGCTTGCTGAACCCACACCAGCAGAAGAGGCATGCAGCCTTTCACAGGGAAAGCACTGAAGACTGTGTGGTAAAGGGGGTGCTGGCTGGGTTTAGCTATCTTCAGAAAAGCCCCATGTGTTGGGGAAACCCCTGCACTTTGGAGAAGCTCCTGCGCTTTGGGCCAGGGAATTTCTGAAGACTGCTCTCTGCCTGCCTGGACTTTTCTACAAGCACTGCTGAGCTCCCCTCACCCAGTCAATTGCCTCCACAACCTGCAGGAAATCACCCCCAAAATAGCAAGGTCACAAGGCAATGGGCAAGAAACTGCCCCAGAGACCCTACTTCAGCAACTGGATGCAGAGAAAACCTGACACGGAGGAGATGGGAAGGCAGCACTGCCCAGTGCTAGCTCAGAGCAGGGCTGGTCTCTGCCCCACTGTGGCCAGAGGAAGACCCTTTGGTCTCTCTGCTGGGCACATAGAGGAGGGTGCAGAGAGCTGGGGATGAGCCTCTTTAACCAAGTAGTAAGTGATAGGACAAGAGGGAATGGCCTCAAGTTGCACCAGGGAAGATTTAGACTAGATATTAGGAAGCATTTCTTTGCAGAAGGGGTTGTTGGGTGTTGGAATGGGCTGCCCAGGGCAGGGGGGCAGTCCCCATCCCTGGAGGGGTTGAAGAGTCGGGTCCACATAGCACTGAGGGATCTGGTGGAGTTGGGAATTGTTAATGTTGGGTTAATGGTTGGACTGGATGACCTTCAAGGTCTTTTCCAACCTAGACAATTCTGTGATTCTGTGATTCTAAGCCTCTGGCTGGAAATCCTGGCTGGCAATGGTACCCTCGCTTTTCTCATCACTCCCATCATCTAGACATAGAAGCACTGTGCTGTGCTAGTTACTGACGAAGGATATAGAGGAGGACATACTTACAGAGATCTCTATGAGTCTGTGGAATAAAACGTCCCTTGGCTCATGGAATTCAAACAAAAAATACTGCAAGAGAAGAGCAAAACAGCTGAGCCCCAGGCTCCCAACATGGCTACACAAGCACCTCTGCCTGAGAGAGCAGCACCCCAAGCATCCCCTGCAAGGATGGCCCCACCACTTGGGACAATGGTAGGACAAAGACAGAGCCTCTGTCCGTATCACATACTTCATTGTAGAAAGGGCAGTTTGTTGACTTCTGTGTCACCGTGTGCCTCTTCTCCTCTCCAACCTTGACTACCACAAAGGGGTTAATGTTCACCCCCACCAGCTTCTGCGCTTCAATGATATTAATCCCAACCTGAGAAAATGTGGGAGAAGACCTTTGGATCAGCACTCTCCTCGTTTCCAGCTCCATCCTGAGCTTGTCTCAGCAATACCAGTACATAAATGTGCAGAGCTCTCTCGCCATAGGGGTGGACACTCAGGGCAGGCAAGAGCATGGCTGCTGGAATCTGCTATGGCCAGGACAAACCAAAATGGTATTTGAGATATTTGTTTCTTTCAGACAAGCAAGGAAATGAAATGTTAAATCCCCAGCACCTTTAGCAAAAATGGCCTCCCCAGCAGCACTGTCCCCACTCAGTTCATAATCCTAAGGGGATGCAAACCCACCGCTCCCACATGGTGGGGTCTACAGAGCATCTTGGAGAAGATGCTTTTTGTATCTTCTGCCAATATTTCTCTTTGCATCCTACTGGGATGGACACCATTGGAGAGACTGGAATGTGACTGTCTCATTTGCTGTGACTGTTTATGAGTCTGAGATGTGGAAGAAATGTTCTCACATTTTCTCTCAGTACAAGCACCTAGGCAGTTGCTAAGGTAAGGAATAATAGCTTCCAGAAAATGATGGTAGGAAATTCCACCCCCACAAAAGCTTCCTGCTTGGTCAAGAGGACCCAGCCCTGAAAAGTAGGAGACCAAAATGTGAGTCCATGTTTACTTAGAACCAGAGAAGGATATAAATCCATAGCCAGGCTAGGAGACCTGCCCTGAAATCTGCAGGGGAAAATGATGGGACTGAACTCCATTTCACAGTGGTTTCAAATAAACCTGATGTCAGAGCGTCGGCCAGAGCCACAGCTTCATACCAGCCTCCTGGCACCTCCAAGAAAGCCCTCTGCAGCAGCCATCCACCCCCAGCCATGTCCCACAGATGGTCCTGGGGACTCAGGCAGAGCCCTGGGGAAGCCCTGCCCAGGTGCTCTCCAAAGCTCTGCTCAGGCAGTGTTTTGCAGTGGCACATGTGGCTGCCACACTGATCCCCTTCTCCTGTACATCCATAGCTAAATACATGGCCCACAGAGAATTTCTGCTCTGGGCTGGCTAATGCTGAAGACAGCACTTATGGATGCAATTCATTCAGGGAATCTTACACCTTGCTCAGGGAAGCCACACAAAGCAACATGTCTTCATGCTAGAGGCCTTGCTGGGGTATGTGGCAACTGGAGAAGCCTCGGCCTGTAGCAGGGCAGTGAGGGACCGGCTGCAAGGCCAGAGGTGGCTGCAAGGACACGCACCCAACTCTGCAGTACCTGGAAGCTCTGTGGGGTTGGGGTGGCAAAGAGGTCCCGTGCGGAGCAAAGTCTGGAGCGGCTGCAGAGAAAAACAACCCAGGTGAGCAGGTCTCTTCATCTCCATGGACCTGAGCAAGCCCCCACCAAGGGAAGCAATGGAAACCCTTGCCCTGGGAATGAGCAAATCCCCAACAGTCTCTGTTTGGGGCCATTGGATATTGAAGGTTTGTGGCATTTTGCAGAAGCAGAATGCCAAGACATGCAGGATTCTGCCATGAGCTGGCACTTCCCACCCCAGGGCCCAAGAAGGGGCAAGAGAGAAGAGCATGCCATGGGTACCTCTTCACAGGGCTGAAGACAACGCCTGAGACCTCCACCTCAGACACATCATAGAAATCTTCTTCCTCCTCTTCCTCATCAGTCTCCAGGCCTTTTGCCAGCTTCCTGCCCAGTGCAGCGGCCCTCCTGTCCAGTTCACTCGCTCTCGGTCCCTCAGCTGCCCTGCAAACCCACCCCCCATCACCCATCGCATCGCCAGCCCTGCCGAGCAGGTTGTGCACTCCCACCACCCGGGAGGGTGTGCTGATACACTCAAGCAGGGCTACTTACTCCAGCTCCTCAAATCCAGGATTGTGGATGATTAACTCTGAACTGTAAGAAAAAGAGATGCTTTGCTGAAAAAACAAGTCTGTTACAGCTGTTCACTGATTCATTTAAGTAACAGTGCCACAGCCATGCTTCTGCTTGGCTCTTGGCAGGGACACAAGCGTCCTAAGAGTTTTTCCACTGTCCACCCTGAGTGCCTACTGCTTTGCCTCTGGCACTCCAGAAGTGACACTCCCCAGGCTTTACTGCCGCCTGTCATTCTGTCCATCCAGCCACCCACATCTCCCCCAGCTTTTGGCACCACCTATGTGCAGGGTGCCTGGGGTCTCTACAGGACAAAGCCACGCTCTCTAAAACTTTGCAATCACAAAGTCTTGCTCCCATCAGGAAGCTCCCAGAGAGGCTGATGAAAGGCTCCCAGAAAGGCTGCAGAAATGCTCTTGGGTTTGAAAGGACTCCCAGTGTGCAATGGGTTGTTGCAGTCCCAGGCTCTTTGTGAAGACAAAATATTTTCTTTCCAAGAGCCCTGCTCACTTATCACTGTTGTAGAGCAGAGATGCATCAGCCTAGCCAAAGGTGGAGAGCAAATGAGGCTGGATTGCACCCCAAACGCTGCCACTGGCAAAGGCAGCTGTACAAGCTGCCTGGAAATTTGCTCCTCCCTGGATTTCAATACCTGTCCTTCATCTGATAGGCAAAGTCCTCTTCAACCCAGGTCCCAGCTGAGCCATCTGGAGGCTGGTAGCGCAAATCCAATTCAATGTAGATCTACAAACAGAAAATTAAGCTGCCCGAGAGCTTGGCAGCCACAAAACAACTGGAGAAATGTCACATAAAAGGGGAGAATGCAGGAAACAAAGAAGTGAGATGCTGGTGGAAAAAAGAGGAAGAAAAAGGGTCACAACCCCACAAGAAGTCTATTTATTCCACATACTCCTTGTCTGCTTCCATCAACAAGCTAGAGATAAGTAAACTCCCTCCCCTTGAGCTTCCCAAACTCCATGATTCACTGAATAAAAGCTGGTTCAAGTTTCCAAATCTAAAATATACCACGGAGAGGCCCCTGAGAGCTGTCTTGGGGCGCTTTTGACAAGGAAGGTGGGGAGAGCCCTGCAGCAGAGCAAACTAATGGACAGGGGTTTGGAGCAGTCTCTCTGTGGAAGGCACGAGACAGCTGGCAGAGCATCCCCAGGCATGGCATCTTGGTTTAAAACACCACAGAAGACATAAACACACCCAGAGTCTGCCTCACAAAAGACATGGACTTAGTGTTAGTGATGAAAAAGCATGTCCAGAGAAGTATGGGGCACAATGGCTATCAGCACAGCTGGCACAAGCCTGAAAATACTTGGTCTGCAGGTGACCAGCCTGATCTCAAAACCACACAGACACACAAGAATTTCCCAGCAGAGGTTAAAATTGGAGAGGCGAAGGGTGTCACTTCTCAGTAGCTGAAGGGGATGTACAAGCTGGATTCATAGCTCAGTCCTTGGAAAACATGTGTTTCTGAGAGGAGAAATACAGCCCAAGAAAATGGTAGTACAGTGGCTGGGAAAGGCAGCAGCAAAGGCTGGATGGATACAGAAGCCTGAGATAAAGCTGGGTGAACAGCCAAGGCTCTGATAAAAACCCTTCAAACCACCAGGAGAAAAAAGGGTGCAAATAACTCAAGTCTCAGAGAACAGGACTTGGAATAGCAGGAAGGGCTTTGTTCCCACTTTGCTAAAGGAGCAGCCGTCGAAACAGCGTCTCTCCCTTGGGGACATGTCTCTTCCCAGATGAGCTGATGGATGGGTGTCCAGTCTTGCCTGCTCTACATCTGTCCCCCTCTGCACAATCAAAAACTAACCTGGCAAAACCGAATGCAGCTGGTTTTTGGTCAGAGCAGCTCATCAGCATGAGTGCTGCTGTTAGCACAAGGGAAGAGGCAGGCAGGGGAAAGGGCTGGGCCACAGAGCAGCTCTGACCTTACAGTGGTGTAAGTGCCCCTTGCTCGGTCCCCTCAAACCATTGCCAGCACCGAGCGCTGCCCAGGGACCGGGCTAGGCCCTGTCCCTTTGCTGGCACCAACGTCTATGCAATGAACTCCATCAGGCTAAAAATCATCCTGCAAACACTCAGTTTCCACCTGAACCTGCTCCCTGATCCAGCCAGCTCAGCAACACGGGAAGGCTCTACCTGTGCCACTGGGGCCCACAGCCTGGTGGCCGCAGAGCTGCATCCACATGCCACCATGAGCCAGGCTGTCTGTGGGAAGGGCAAACAGGGGTGCAGCACACGGCGGGGCTGCCCACCTCCACCTCTCCTCCTCCCGCCCTGCCTGCAGCCCTGGCACCAAGCCCTGCAGCAAACCATGCGTGCACACCCAGCTGGCAGGAAATGGCTCATTTTTTGTGTTCATTTCCCACCGGCATGAAGGGCCCAGTGAGCCTTGGCACGAGGGCAGGAGGGGAGCGGGACACACAGGGCAGAGCAGAGGGACAGGCAGGTGTCAGAGCCATTCACACTGCCCCAGACCACAGTTAAGCCATCCAGTTAGCACTGGTGTTTAACCCAAAAGCTCACCAGGGGTCCCGAGACCCCCTGCCACCTTCAGCCTCACCCCATCAGCTCCCCTCTGCTTCACACCCCGCAGCAGCCCACACCCACACCCATGCACTGCGTGGTGCCAGAAACAGATGAAATACCACTTTCTACATCCGCCGCCCAGACCTGGGGAGGTTTTACTAAGCCTCTCTCTGCTCATTCAGGACCTCAGCAGGTTTCCAAGGACCCAGCCCACCCCCCCACACTTCTGGATGCTTGATGGGTGTAAAGTGTCTGCACCCTTGCACAGAGAGAGCACAAACAGCAACACTCCCGGGCTCAGAGCAGCACCTTGGGCTCCCCCTCAGCCCGAAATCCACCTGGGAAGTGCCATGCAACGTTTACCACAAAGCTTTCTTGATCACTGTTGGCCAGGCTGCCTGCAGAGGACTTACACCAGTGACTCTCTGGTTCCTGTCAACAAGGGCCTCCCGGAGGATCAGCCTCCCAGACATCCTCAGGTGTTGAAGGCTGAGGACAAGGGTACCAAGAAGCCTGGAACAAAACCAGAGGTTACAGCAATACTGTACATAGCATCAGTGCTTACACCCTGGGGGAAGAGAGTACCAGGATCTCCACTCTCCTGCTCACAGCCCCTCCAAGATGCAGTGAAGTGTTGCAGCACTTTCCACAGGGAGTCTGGCAGCCAAAATACCTGAGACCCACTGACCCTGCAGCAGGTCGTGCCTCCACCCCAGTCATGCCCAGGCAGCTGCTTGCAATCAAGCTGCCATCCATGGTTAAAGGCTTGTGCAGATCCAGTCCCACTAAGCATGAAGGAGCTCTCCCCTTCAGCAGAGCTGGGATTCAAGGGAACCAGACTGCATTTGGGCACCCAGCAGAGCTGGGTTACTCTTCCCAAACAAAACTGGCAAGCAAAGGCTCCACACAAGGAAACACAGAAATAGGACATAAAGCCACGGCTGCAGGGATGTCTGCAGAAAGTTGGGCAAAATTTACCAACTCCAAAGGGGCTTCTTCCCAGGGAAGGGTCATCTGGCTCCCTTCAAGTGGTAGTAACACACACGGGATCTCATTCAGCCGCTCCTAACCCCACCTTGTGTTACTGCTATCTGAAGCCTGTTTGTATGTTTGCCTCCATCTCCCCATGGCAGCTGCCAGCAGCCGAGCTAAGCCCTGCATGAAGCTGAGCTTCCTACTGCCTGCTGGAAACCACCATCGAAGCATTTCACTGCCTGCCCAGGACCAAGACAGGAGGAATCATTCCTCAGTCACTCCATTTCAGCTGTGAGCTGCTGATCTCCATATTCCCTCTCACCTCCCTCTTCTCTGAGATGCAGAGCCTGTCTAGTCTCCTACCTTCAAGGAGCCTCTCTGCTCATGCCCGTCTTCCCCAGCTGTTCCAGCTCTGTGCTGCTGCCACAGAAAGGCTGCACATGCAGAAGCCCAGAGACCACAGGTCAATACAGCAGCACAACAAATTTTTCCCTTCTGTCCTTCCATACTCTACTTATTTTTGATCATCCCAGTGTGTTGACCACCTGCTTTTAAATGTCTGTCACCTGCCATCACTCTTGGAGGTGTGTGGATAAATGCCATCAGTGCCAGCCCAGTCATTTCCCATTGGAATTCTTCGCCAGCGCAATCAGGTCCTGGTGATTTGTTACTGTTTGTTTTATCTATTTGTCCTATAGCAGTTTCTATTGACATTTCAGTCAGAGACATTCCTCTGATCCAACTCCCATAAGGAAAACATCCAGTAAACAGTGACACAAGGTTCAGCCACATTTTCTGCTCTGGCCTTATCTTTAATTGTCTCACATGTGCTGTACTCATCTGTTTCCTCCACACCCTCTCCAGCAGGCTTGTGATGGCTTTGAAAAGGCTGTATTATTAGCTGCCTCTACAAAGTTGTTCCTGTTGATCTTTCTTCAGTTCATATATTTTGCTTATCAAAGTTAGCATCTTTCCCTGCATCCACACATCCTGGAAGGATGTGCCTCTGTTCCCTTGCTTGCTCCACCACCACTACTCAACCTGTCAGCTCTATTCTTGGCTTTCCCTGAAGTGTTTTACAACTGCTAGAACAGCCACTGAGTTCACAGCAATGTGTCTGTGCCACCTAGAAGCATTTTAAATTCTAGCTGACCCCTTAAATTTAAATTGCTGGCTTTTTTAAAGGTTAAGCCATACTACCACAGGCTCAGGGCTTTTTGCCACTGATAGGTATGTTGAATTTGGGTGCAGCATGGTCACCAGTCAACACATGGATCTACAGGGTAAGAGCAGGACCCCTCTCTGCTGCAAGTCCTGCCCCTGTAGTTCTATTTTTAGGGCCCTGTTTTACCCTTGTGCCACCTGGGAGTCTGATCTGGATCTTTAGGTAGTCTCTGTAACTGCTGGCACAACTCAATCATTCCCCTTATTTAACTTGATACATACAACATTGCTGCCCCACCAGAAGAAACCAGCTCCATCTTTCTTCTGTAACTTATATCCTGCTGATTTTCCTTCCATCAAATTTCCAATAAAAACATTTTCTACTCCCAGTAGGAAATTTTAAAGCCCAGTACGTAATTTTAAAGCCCAGTACGTCTCTTCCCCCACCTCTGCTGGTCACCCGAACAACCAAAGGACCTACCTGTTACTGAAAACCTTGCTGCAGTTGTAAACCTTAATGGACAGCACTTCTCCCATGACCAGCTTCCCATAGTGAGGCCAGTGGAAGAGCTACAAACAGCAGAGCGGGAAGAGATGACAGTTCATTCCCAGCCACACTTTCGAATGTTTGGTGGCCAGCTCGTCTCCCCTGCAGTGACTGAGCCAACGGGTGTGACAAAAAGCTGCCGTGGTGGGAGTTACTTTCCTGCTGGCCAGGGCAGACCCTGCAGCTGGGAGTGGAGGAAGGATGGGGAGGGGAGCGAGAGCCCCACCGGCAGCACAGGACCGCAGGTCAGCTTCTAAGGCAGCCAGAGCATCATCCCCCTGGAAAGAGGAGGGTGCTGAGGTCCCCGAGTTGGCAGGTTGTGGGGTGAGACGGGGCACGGGCAGGTGCAGAGGTACCTGGGGAGAAGAGCTCGCCCAGGGCAGGAACCACCAGGCTCAGGCACTTCGCAAAGCTGCGCCCTGAGGCTGTGATTCAGCAGACACCCCACCTTGGTCCCCTGCGGCTAGCAAGAGGGGAAGGTCCCTCCTGCCCCCCAAACTTTCTCCTCTTTCCCCAGGCTCCGGGGCTGCCGGAGGAACACTGCCCGGCCCCCTGCTCTCCCGGGGCCCCCTTCCACGTCCCATCCCTGTCCCACGGGCGACATCTGCGGAGGAGCCCCGGGGCTCCCCCCGCCCGCCGGCTTGCCCTCACCTCCCCGAAGACGGCTTCCGGGCCGCAGCAGATCTTCCTCGTCTTCTGGGTGAAGCCTTGGGAAGAAGAGGGGAAGCGTGAGGCGGCGGGGGGAGGCAGGCCCGCCCCTCCCTGCCGCCCGCCCAGCGCCCACCTCGGAAGCTGAGCTGCAC